>NC_026008.2:21029623-21329623 GCF_000442705.2 Elaeis guineensis | reverse complement strand
GCAATTCAATCCTTCGATCATACAACATCTCAAAAAGGCCATGGGTATGGAAATACGTCAAATCTAAATACCTATCCATATGTATCTCGATCTGATGATGATGACTCAGTTGATAAATCAGTAGAAATTATTTCTATTGTTCATCCCTGCTCTGGCCAGAGACTCTCAGAGTCATCATCCTATGAGATCACATAGGATGTTCTCTCCTTCTACAAGGAGTGACCAATTTTTTGTTGACCACTCACAACCTTCATTCACACTTCATCATATCCAGAATATCTCACACACATCTCAAAGTGGTGTGCTAGGAAATAAACCAAAGTAAGGATTCATGTACATAAGGTACCATGGTGATCTCAGGTCAAAGGATCACATACACCACTCCCACTGAAGAACCATCTGTTGACATGCTGTAAGGTCCCATCAGATATTTTTTTGTAGGTCAGTTCAGTGAACTTATTCTCTAATGAGCACTTATATCTTTGTATTAGTGTTACTACATAAGTGGTTGTGAGATCAACCACCCTCTCCATTGAGTATGCATAGGATGTACCAGTCTTATCGGAATCATCAATTTCTGACTCAATGATCCAACGACTGAGAATATTTTAGATTGGGGTTATCAAAATTTTAGATCTCACTGGCATGATCTCATCATGGCCCTAAAATCATTGTCCTAATCTATGGGATTTATCATAATCATAAAAATATGATGCAGCAAATGATAAAACATAATATCTCATGAATAAAAATAACTAATGGCAAACAAATGAGTAGGAAGATAATAAAAAAAATCTCTTCGTATTCTCATGTGATTGGCTTGTAGGGTACTATTCTTTCAATCTTTTACTTGCACTAAAGTCAATCGTCCCTATACCTGATGCCTATGTAATCAGGATGGCAATTACACTGTTGCTGTGTAAGGCCTAGTGAACTGATCCATTATCATATTCTTAATATTATCTCATTTTATGATCATACCATGAATGAGGTGAAAGTGCCTAGGATATGCGTGGGTTTCTAGTGAGACCACACCCAACTCAATGATGAACTCTTTCATCAGGTGACTTTCTTTAGCAATCTTTACTAATAACATTTAACTGAAACAAATACAGTTTGTTGTTTGAAACTTTTTCAATTCACTGCTCCTCTAGTACTTCTCAAGTACTTTGAGAATGCTTTTCACAGTTTTCAAAAGATCCTATCATGGATCTGCCTAAAATCAATGATTATGCACAGAACATAATTCATATCCGACTTGGTACATTGAATATATGGATAAGTAAACTCTTTTACATCCATTCAATATAAAATCTATATATCTAGACTGGAATAAGCCTAACATCCACTTACATCTATCTCTATAGATGCTAAGAAATATTGGATGCTTAACCCAAGTCTTTTCCATAAAAATATTTGTGATAAGCATATTATTGACCGTGTGTAATATTGGGACTACCTTCTTAATATGCTGTATGTCATCCACATACATAATCAAGAAGTTAGTGGGACTCCCACTAGTCTTCTTGTACACACACATAGTTTATCTATATTTGATAAAGTCAAATATTATGACTATCTTATCAAAAATAGAAGTACCTACTCCTCAATACCTGCTTAAATTCATAAATCCATTTATCCTCTCACTAGAGACAAACTCTCTAGATGATATGTAGCAATAACAAAAATTCAGAATGACATCCCTGTTAGCAACCTGTTGGGTCATACCCATAGATGCTTCAACCATAGTCCATACTTGATTGATATACAGGGAGTTCATTTTGGATGTCATGATTTCAAGCTATCTGTCAGAGTCTCTACTCATGATAATCTCCGAATAAGTCAAAAAAAATATTATTCATAATAATGTATGGTGTATAGTCATTCTCAATGATAAATTCATATATGAGTGGTATATTACATACTCGGATTGACCTTCGATGAGGAGGTGTGTATCATGGTTGTGCCTCATCAATGAGCACATCTAGTTGAGGATCAATTTGTGGATATTCCACAGGTTATGATAGGATAGCTCATAGGACTTGAACTTCTCAAGTTTAATTATCTTCCCACCATCCCTTCTTAGAATTTTTTTTTCTCTAAAAGGTGGTATATCTACTGTCAAAACACTTTTGTCAAGTAGTGTGGTAGAAGTAGTATCACATACTACTCTTAAGATAACCTATAAACTAATATATATATATATATATTAATCTATTTTAGCATAAAATTTATGTACATCAACTCTTTTCACATAAGTTGGGCAACCTGTCTTTTGCCTTTTTCATATCTTATATGGAGTGCTAGTTACAAATTTTATTGATATCTAATTCAAAATATATATAGCAACTTCTGAGATATTTTTCAGAATGAAACAATAAGATTTGTGAAGTATTTTAAAGAACACATCATATCACATATAAAGTGTCAATCTTTGGGTCGAGATATTATTAGTCTTCGAACATCCATATGTTCAAGACTTAATACCTTGCTTGCCCTGAGATATGTGACCATCATATATTTATTTCTTATTCTCATCAACATGAAGAACAACATTATTAAGTGATAGAAATATGAGACCATATTCCTAAAATTTATCGAAAAAAAATAACTTTTACTCTCAACATTAATTTCAAAACTATACTTCAATAGCAAAAGATTTGAAATAATATTTCTGATAAATTTAGGCTCATAACAATGATCTACTAGTTTCTAAAATCTTGCTAGAAGGTTACATAGATTCCTACAGCCTTAGCATGATGGACTTTCTATCAGTGCCAAAAGGCAAGTAGTCATCTCACTTTAGTTTCATTGGTTCAGCAATATGTTGCATAAGAAAAACCTATATAAGGTATCATATACCCAAAATTTTAAAGCTAAAATACTCAATGATAATTGATTTGTATCTCATACAAATTATTAGCAGATGTAATTTTTGCATCCTGCTCTTGCTTCATACTTACAAGACAACTCTTGCAATTTAATTCTAATATTCATTATTACTGTAATATAAAAGTAGATATCCTAGTGAAGATATTCTTCACCTTCTTTTTCTTAACTATTCTATGATGTTTGGTCTATTTAAAAACAATCTCATTCAGTGATAGTAAAGATACAAATTTGTATATTAGAACATAAAAGAGGACTGCTCATGATGACATTCACAAGTTAGATGAGGATTTTATCTAATTATGTTTCTTACTATTTTAACAAATTTCATAGCCCTCAAGTATGAAATCAAAAAATTTTATCATAAAGTTCTTTAGTGGGGTTGAGATCCCAATTCTTTATAAAAAGCCTTGTGGATAGCACAACAAGCTCCTATGAGTTCAAGGATAAGTAATTCTTTACTAATTGCATCTCATACAACTCTCAACATAACTTTTACGTCTAAAATACTTATAGTCTTATGGATAGCATAATAAACTATAGTATTTCAATCAAGTCGTACCTTTTAATCCTATATGATCATATCAGAATAATACTATCTTTGTGGATAGCGCAACATGACAGCACTACCAAAATATGCCATAAGCATCACAAAATCAATATCATACCAATCACTATAGCAAGCCTTGTGGATAGCACCAGAAACTCACTACAGTTTTTGACATACTCTATTGACCTAGTATGAGCTAAGTACAATTAGCTTCATTATGCACCAAGACAGTATCAAATTTGTCTCCGATAGCAAGCCTTATGGATAGCATAACAAGTCTACTATGATTCTTGACATAATAAAGCCTTAGCATGAAGAAAGTCATGGGTAGTGTTCTCAACACTTCACTATTATGACTTAATATAATTTGAATGAGGGACTTAGGTCTCAAGCACATCCTAAACATATACATACATCTTATGCTTTGTAAATTCTAATTCCTAACTACTAGCAAGTAAGAGCATATAGAGGAAGGCAAATAGTTATGGACTTTTAAAAAATCATCCGAGCCACAGGATGATCTATGGGTCTAATCTAGGTGCATCATAGATTGAATCATCTCATGATCAATCTTAATGCACCTCAGCTCTCCAAAAGCCTGGTAGTCTAGTCTTCATCTCTATGAAGTCTACCATGAATGCTTGATCTAAATTTGAAAATAGAGAGAAACAACTTCTATCTATTCTCCAATATTTTTTTTTATTATTTTATATCAACATGTAAAAATCCTAATCAATAGTTGGGAAAAAAGGTTCAGCTGATAATATAATGCATCAGGGGCATCCAACCCCTATTGTAACTCTTGTAGATGCATTTATATAATCAGTTAACATGGAAGCATTCATGCAAACATCCATCACATGGATGTACCTAGTCCATAACAACTTAACATATATTTTATAACAATTATAAAATATTATAACAAATTACTCATGTTATTTTTGTTGTGATATCATTCATACACATGACAATAAAGATGTTTAAATATATGGGTATAGGACCCATCTAGGATTTTTAATTTGGGTTCAACTCTTGACCTAATTTTAACTTTAAGTCAATCACTTATCATTCATTTAAGTTGAGTTGACCAATTCTTAGGTTAACCTTAATTCAATTAGGTCAACATAGATTTGGTCAACCATGACTCAAACCTTAATCAAATTAGGTCAATGACAATTAAATCAACCTAAATTAAAATATGACTTCTAATCAAACTAGAATCATGAATTTGATTTAATCTATAATCATTAATTCTAAATACTTTAGATCAATGAATTATAGTTAAACAAATCCATCGATAAAAATCCTAATCCACGTCTGATGCTTTCTTTCCATGACTAAATATTTTTCTGACTCCACACATACCTTGGACAACAATCAAGATGGTTGACCCATAATGGTGAGTGCCCGATAACATGATGGTCAGCCTTTGGATCTTAGGTAGATGCATCAAATGTAAGAGCCCTAAGTCTTGGCAATCTACATCCATATGTAGCATTCCAAGGGTTCGTGCATCACATGCACTGGACTTCAATTCTATTAAAAATTAGATCATGGGATCTAATCTTAAACTTATATCACAAGTTTAAAGACCATAAAATTTCATATCCAAAGTTTGAACATGGATTAATAATACTTTATCATAAAAAAAAATGCATCAAGAACATTAAGTAAACATCAATCAAAAAATTTGATTTTGACATAGTCTGAACTGGATCTAGTCTATATCACAAAAATAACAAAAAATTTGATTAAATCAAATAAGGATGGCTCTGATACCACTGTTGCCACTGTTGTGAAGGAAAAATCGATTTTTTTCTTGTAGGATCTTCCAGATCTAATAAGATCTGGGGTGGAATATTTCAAAAAAAAATTATCCAACAATATTTCATATCTAAAATCTATTAGATCTAATTCTTATTATCTGATATTAAATCTAAAATTAAATCTGAAAATATGATGAATAGAGAAATACCTTTAGGGTAACTAGATTATCCTGTAGATGATCGCAGCAATGCCCGAGATTCTAAAATAGCCACACAGTCGTCTGACCTCTACCGATATCCACTCAAGCAAGATCTGGATCATCTTCTCCTCACAAATTTTTACTCCAAAAATTAGATCTGGATCTGATCTAGAAGATCTTCAAAAGATCTTCTGAAGTTGGAGCAGTAGCTTCTCAACAAATCTCTGCAGCCGTCTAATCAGAGACCCACCACGCCTTGGACAAGCACCAGATGGATGCCCAACCTCTTGGACGTGAAGAGGGAAGGGAGAGGAGCAAAGGGGGCATAGAGAAGTGGAGAGGATTCAGGCTTTTGCTGGTTATTGAGCAGAGTCTCTAAACCCTAGGTGCAGACAGGGTTTAAATAGACCCTGTTGCGCCATGCAGTGCCACATCATTCGATCAATCAGAAAATTCTAATTAATTTTGGAACAAATTTGATTGGTGGAGTGATATCATCTGATCATATCAGATAAGAATCTCCATAATCCCTCCTACTGTTGGCACCAACATTGGATAAGCACAATGAGATTTGCACCCCACAATCCAAGTTGATCAAGGGATCAGAGTCCTCATCTCATGGGACTCTATCCTTATCCACTTGGGGCGCACGCCCAATCTGAATATGGCACCCACTTCGAGGGCTAATTTAGTAGGTGGACACTCCACTAAAACTCTCCAATGACCTCTTGCCAAGTGGCCTTCAGTCCAAGGTCCATGGGTCAATGTTTGACCAAGTCCTAAAATGAAAATGGCAGATGACAGAAATTGGCAGGTGTTGTCTTAAATTCATCTCATGAATTAAGACAAGACTTTTTTGAGCTGGACTGGCTCCAGTCAGACTGAGAGAAACCTTCTCAAGGTTCTCTGGATGAGCCAAATCACATTTGACTCAGTCGAGATAGAAAAAATTACACGAGAAGAAAGTTAGGCTCAATCGTGTGCTAGCACGATTTTCTTGAACCTAATTGGATCTAATCCAAATCAATCGAACTGGACTAGCTCAATTAATGACATCCAGACCCTAACTCTTGTTTGTGTGATCCAGTTAGGTTCATTTTCGTATGGTAATGAGACATGTCATGATCTCATCATCAACATCATCGAAACTCCTTTCAATAGACCAGAACTCTTCTGATTCAGACAATTTGAATGATCGATCATCAAGATTATTCTAATTGCTCCCAAAATCCACTAGTGATACCTAGCAGTATATGGTGGCAACCCATCAAAAATGAAGATGAACCTCTCGATGTAGCTATCTGTGTGATTGAGTTCTTCTATCATGAGTCCCGACTGAATTAGGGTTAAGGTGAACTCGTCAAACCCAACATTAGTCATATAAATCAATCGATCGATCCAAATCCGATGTGAAACCTTAATGGAAAGCTCTTTTCCATTATTTCACTCTACCATGGCCATGGGCTTAAGGACTCAATCTTTCGATCATCATAGGACTACTCCTCTCATCTACCAAGGTTGATAGATCCCTTCTTGGTGCGATCTGATTCCTACAATGAATATGCTACAGCTAACATACATCTCAGGATTTCGAATGGCTACGAGACCGAGTTATGGTATAGTCAAACTATAACACACTCAAGGTGAACTGTCGATGTACCTCAGATCAAAGAATTAGACACACAGCTGCAGCATCGAGCTGGTCATCGACGAGAAGGTAGATTTCCTTATGACTGCTCGAGGTGATCACGCTCAGTACTCTCATTCTCAACGAATACCTATACTCTCGCTCTGGTATCTCTACACCGTAGACTCAAGACATATCTACCTTAAGGAAGCGATCGTACACCAACCTTCCAGATCGATCACCATCCTCGTGATGATCTTATGGTCAGGAGCTGTTTATGAGTTAGTTATGTAAATTCATGTTTTAAATTTTTAACTCTTGAAAATATGAATTAACATTCCTACTAACTCAAAAGATATATCACAGATATAATGTACACAATGTGATAGTAGAATAACCCTTTTATTTATTTATAGTTAAAATTACAAATTTGCCCTTACATTTGTACAGGAATGTGTCAGCCAATCTGGCATCTAGGGCACACATCTAACAAACTCCCACTTGACCTAATGCCAATTGACTACATATCTAAGTCCCATCTTTTCAAGGTGGGCTTCAATCTTCTGCTGGCCTAATGACTTTGTCAGCGGGTCTACCATATTGTCTGTGGAGTCGACTCTCTTAACCTCGACATAACCTTTTTCGAGATAATCATGGATCAGACGGAATCGCCGCTATATATGCTTGGACTTCTGGTGAGACCTTGGCTCCTTAGCTAGGGCTATGACGCCATTATTATCGCAGTAAAGAGGGATGACATCCGATGACATCACTTCAAGCTTTATGGCAAACTTTTTGTACCAGAATGCCTCCTTCGCAGCTTCCGATGCAGTAATATATTCTGCCTTCAGGGTGGAATCAGCAATCACCGTCTGCTTGAAATTCTTCCAGCTAACTGCACCATCATTGCAAATGAACAGACTCCCTGATGTCGACTTTCAATCATCTATATCAGACATAAAGTCTGAGTCTGTAAATCCCTGAACCTGGAGTTCTCCATTCCCAAAGACTAGAAACATATC
This sequence comes from Elaeis guineensis, assembly GCF_000442705.2. Taxonomy (NCBI): domain Eukaryota; kingdom Viridiplantae; phylum Streptophyta; class Magnoliopsida; order Arecales; family Arecaceae; genus Elaeis; species Elaeis guineensis. The sequence goes on along the minus strand of NC_026008.2, from coordinate 21,321,569 downwards.
CTTAGTCCTTCTCAAGTATTTAAGGATACATTTCACAGAAGTCCAGTGCTCTTCACCTGGATTCGACTGATTTCTGCTTGTGACACTCACAGCATGGGCTATATAGGTCATGTACATAGCATGGTATACATAAGGCTTCCTATTGCCAAAGCATAAGGGATCTTGCTTATGCGTTCAATCTCCTCAGGTGTGCTAGGGCACATCTTCTTGGAGAGATGAATGCCATGTCTAAAAGGTACTAAATCTCTTTTGGAGTTTTTCATGCTAAACCTTTTTAGCACCTCCTCTATGTACATCTTCTGTGAAAGTTCCAGCATCCTATTTGGCCTATCTCTATAGATTTTAATATCCAGTATAAAGGATGCCTCTCCTAGATCTTTCATAGAGAACTCCTTAGACAACCATACTGATAGTCAATGCCTTCGCACTGACTATAACCTTTCGCTACAAGCCTAGCCTTGAATGTCTCCACATTTCCATCTGCATCTATCTTTCTCTTGAAGATCCATTTACACCTAATAGGTACAATACCTTCAGGTAGATCTACCAAGGTCCAGACTTGGTTTGAGTGCATCGAGTCAATTTCTGATCTCATTGCCTCTAACCATTTCTCGGAGTCGATATCTGATATCGCCTCGTCATAGGTCTTGGGGTCATCACCATGAGCCCCATTTCTCGTGAGGAATATTTCCTCTACTTTCTCTTGTATAGTACCTAAGTACCTTTCAGGAGGGCAGAAAATCTTAGTCGATCTACGAGGTGGAAGAGGTTGTGTTAGGACTGGTTCTAATTGATTGGGTTCCTCAGGTTCTTTAGCTCGTTGCTCTTGGGAGACATTCTCCTTGAGCTTAATTATTCTTCCAACGCCACCATCTTGAATAAACTATTTTTCAAGAAAAATAGCATGTCGATTCACAATCACATTATGATCTTTCAGAATATAGAAATAGTATCCTAATGACTCTTTAGGATATCCTATGAACCGAGCTCTAAAAGATCTGAACTCTAACTTGTCCGCCTGCTGTCTCTTGACATGAGCCGGACAACCCCAGATTCTGAGATGACTCAGACTTAGCTTCTTACCATGCCATATCTTATACGGTGTGGTAGGAACGATTTTAGAGGGAACCTTATTCAATACATATATTATTGTCATGAGACAATATCCCCAAAGAAACTCAGGGAGGTCCATGAAGCTCATCATGGAATGGACCATATCTAATAGGGTCTGGTTCCTCCATTCTAAAACCCCGTTGAGTTGTGACGTTCCAGGTGGAGTCCATTGAGAGACTATGCCATTATCCTTAAGATAGTCTAGAAACTTCCGACTAAGGTATTCACCTCCTCGATCTGATCGAAGAACCTTAGTGGGCTTTCCTGTTTGTTTTTCTACCTCATGTCTAAATTTTTGAAACTTTTCAAAGGCTTCAGACTTGTGTTTCATTAGAAACATATACCCGTACCTAGACATATCATCGATGAAGGTAATGAAGTAGACATAGTTGCCTCTAGCCGGCACATCAAATGGGCCGCATACATCTGTATGTACTAGGGCAAGTAGGTCTATGGCCCTTTCCCCATGTCCTGTAAAAGAAAGCTTGGTCATTTTGCCTTGAAGACATGATTCACAAACTGGATATGACTCGAAAGTTAACGGACTCAATAATCTAGATTTCTCCAATTTGTTAACCTTGTCTTCCGCTATATGACCTAACCTTAGGTGCCACAAATACCTATCATTTAGACTATCTCTAGGCCTTTTAATTCTCATGGCATTCACATTTTGCTCGATATGAAATACAGATACATCAATATGTAGCTGATAGAGACCATTAATAAGAAAATCATTTGCAACTTTATTATTTTCATAAAATATGTTACAATGATTCTTATGAAAGCTAATCACATAGCCTTCTTGTGCTAAACATGAAACAGAAATCAAATTTCTGCTTGCTGCAAGCATATAATAACAATCTCTAAGAACTAAATCTAATCCTAACGATAATCGCAGAGGGTAGGTTCCCACGGCCACAGCAGCAACTCTTGCTCCGTTCCCGACACGTAGGATCATATCCCCATCCCTCAGCTTCCTGCTCTCCTCAAGACCCTGCATAGAAGTGCATAAATGAGCACCAGAATCAGAGTCAAGTACCCAACTGGATGCAGAGAAAACCGTAAGATTAGATTCTATAACGAGCATTCCTCCAGAAGGACCATCCTTCTTATTCTTTAGGGTGGCCAGATACTGAGGATAGTTCCGCTTTCAATGGCCGTCTGAATTGCAGTGAAAATATTTTTCCTTTTCAGCAGCCTTCTTCTTCGGTTCCATCTTCTTCTTCTTCCCATCCACCTTTTGCTTCTTCGCAGACTTCTTCTTCTTTCCAAAAGACTTTCTCTTGGAAGAAGTCCACTCCACAGTAAGGACTGAGCCTTTTGAACCCTTCAAAGAAAGCTCAGCCGTAACCAATATGTTCATTAACTCAGCTAAGGTACACTGCATCTTATGCATATGGAAGTTCATGATGAACTGACCATATGCATCAGACAAGGATTGAAGGATCACATCAATCTGAAAATCCCTATCTAAGATGACATCGAGCTTCTCAAGCTCCTCAAGGTCCTTGATCATTGACAAACAATGATCTTGGACTGACTGCCCATAACATATTTTAGCCTTAAAAAGCCTTTGGCAGACTTGATACTTGGCTGCGCAACTTTGTTCACCAAACAACTCTTGTAGGTGAACCAACATTTGGCGGGTAGTCATAATGTTCTCATGCTGGCGTTGCAAGTCATCAGACATGGCACCCAACATGTAGTACCTAACTTTGTTATCGTCATCCATCCACTTTTTCAGAGACGCTCTCTGTTCAGCAGTCAGACATACTGGTATGGCAGGTAGGTCCTGATCCAAGACATGAGTCAGTTTCTCAGAATCCAGAATAATTCTGTAGTTTCTCAATCAGTCCTTGAAATTAGGTCCAGTCAATTTGTGGGTGTCTAGTATTTTAGTTAGGGGGTTGGATGCAGACATGTTTCTTGTAGAGAGTCAAAAATTTTTAATTAGATTTTGTAATCAAACTTAACCAATTTATTTAGTGGTTTCATTTTTAAACAAATTAGGCTCCCACTATTTTCTCAGATCCCTACACTCCCTAGGTAGAGATGTGAAAATCTTCGTGATTAATAATTTCTAGTGGGTGGTGCGGTCTCACCGACTGGCTCACCACCTCACCTAACAGTTATTGGTGATGAGTCAACCGATGAGTGGACAACTCTTGTCCAATGATTCTCTAATCATGGTGCACCCAAAACTTGGTCTCTAATTCATGAAGCTCACCGTACCCGAAATATTACTCCAATCCTTAGTTAAGTCAGACCCATCATTTGCATGAATTAAATTCCTGATTGGGTCCCTCACCGTATCCAAAATATTGAGCACAACCCATCCTCTAATCCATAGCATCCAATGCCTAATGGACATGGTTGCATCTTCCCGGTGCAACTGAGCCACTGTAACCAGCCAAAAATAATCAACCCCGGGAAGGGCCCGCACATCCACAATGGTGGAAGACCTTAGACTTAATATTTTCTTAGGGAGATTTGATTTAGGTCTCATTAAACTTGACTTGACATAGTCATAACAATTATGACTAACCTAGTGACATGGGTTAGCTCGAATTGTTAGCCACCTCAAATCAGAACTGGGTCGACACATATGGCCAGGTAAGTGAGACCGGTGGGAGGGATATACCATTAACTTGACAAGAACGCATTCGAGTCGAGTAGCTCCCAATTAAAAATCAGTCGGTCGCATCTGTCCAACTTACCTTAGACACCAAATTGTCGAACCAAAACCAAGTGGGTTAGTCTACAATTCAGGCTCTAACCACTGAGCCAAATTAGGTCTTAACTTGATCGAATCACATATAAATATGATTCGATCTTGACCTAGACTTAATCCTATTAGGCTGGTCAATTATTAGCTTTTATGATCTCACCTAACCAATTTTTGATTCAGTTTGATCAACCGCTAGACCTAATTGAGCTACCCAAGCCCGAACCTAATTTTATGAAAATAGCTTAGATCTAAAATTTTCAATTTTAGACCTAATTTGATTTCATAAGCTTAATTCATTAATTAAATCTTGGGTTCATAAACAAAATATGTAAATAAATCCTAGAGTTTCAGGATCTAGGGTTTTGCAGCCAAGTAAATTTTGATTTCTGATTAAAGATGAACATGCAGCACCCCTACATGCCATTGAATGGGAGGAGAGGCTCTTAAACCCTACTTTGTTCTTATGACTGGACGGCCATGAGGAACATCTTAATCAGAAATATTAATTTAACTACAAAACTAATTAGATCTAAGTTACATATCACATATATAATTTTAGATCTAACTTATACATGCTTTGCATACATCTCATATATTAAAATCTGATCTAATTAGCATGCTTTCAGATCTGATACATCGTATATAATATCTAAAAAATAAGATTTAAATTGAACTATTCAATATGAAATCTATTCTAGACAGTTACTAGAATAATTCTACAACTAGTCTAGACATGCAACAGATCAATCTTATATATTAATTAAAATTTTATTTTTTATTTTTTGATCTGAATATAATATTTATAATATCAAAAAAATAAAAAATAAATTAGATCTAATTTATATTTTAATCATATTAAAACATAAAACTATAAGACTATTCATAGATCAAACTACTCCTAGTCTAGTCATGCATCTCATACATGTTAGATCTACTTAGATTTAATTTTAATTTTTTTTAATTTTAGATTCTATCATATCTGATGTGACATCTAAAATCTATTAATATCAGATAAATAAAAATAAAAATCAGATCTAAATTAGATCTGAAATAGAGCCATCAATCTGGCTCTGATACCAGTTGAAGGAAAAACTGACTTTTTTCTTGTAGGATCTTCCAGATCTAATTAGATCTGGAGCGAAATATTTCAAAAAAAAATTATCCTATAATATTTTAGATCTAAGATCTATTAGATTTAATTTTTATTATCTGATATTAAATCTAAAATTAAATTTAAAAATATGAGGAATAGAGAAATACCTCTAGGGTAACTAGATTATCCTGTAGATGATCGCAGCAATGCTCGAGGTTCTAAAATAGCCATGCAGTTGCTTGGCCTCTACCGATATCCACTCGAGTAGGATCTAGATCATCTTCTCCTAATGAATCTTTACTCCAAAAATCAGTTCTAGATTTGATCTGGAAGATCTTCAAAAGATCTTCTGAAGCTGGAGCAGCAACTTCTCAACAAATCTCTGCAGCCTTCTAACCAGAGAGCCACCATGCCTTGGACAAGCACCAGATGGATTCCCAACCTCTTGGACATGAAGAGAGGAGGGAGAGAAGTAGAGGGGGCATGGAGAAGTGGAGAGGATTCAGGCTTTTGCTGGTTATTGAGCAGAGTCTCTAAACCCTAGGCACAGACAAGGTTTAAATAGACCCTGCTGCACCATGCAGTGCCACATCATTCAACCAATCAAAAAATTCTAATTAGTTTTGAAAAAATTTTGATTGGTGGAGTGATGTCATCTGATCATATCAGATAAGAATCCTCACAATCCCTCCTACTGTTGGTGCCAACACTGGATAAGCACAGTGAGATTTGCGCCCCACAGTCCAAGTTGATCAAAGGATCAGAGTCCTCATCTCATGGGACTCTATCCTTATCCACTTGGGGCGCATGCCCAATTTGAATATGGCACCCACTTTGAGGGCTAATTTAGTAGGTGGATACTCCACTAAAACTCTCCAATGACCTCTTGCCAAGTGGCCTTCAGTCCAAGGTCTATGGGTCAATGTTTGACCAATGTCCTAAAATGAAAATGGCAGGTGACAGGAATTGGCAGGTGTTGTCTTAAATTTATCTCATGAATTAAGATAAGACTTTTTTGAAATGGACTGGCTCCAGTCAGACTGAGAGAATTTTTCTCAAGGTTCTCTGGATGAGTCAAATCACATTTGGCTCAGTCGAGATAGAAAAAATTACACGAGGAAAAAGTTAGGCTCAATCGTGTGCTAGCACAATTTTCTTGAACCTAATTGGATCTAATCCAAATCAATCAAATTGGGCTAGCTCAATTCATGACATCCAGATCCTAACTCTTATTTGTATGATCCAATTAGGTTCATTTCCGTATGGTAATGAGATATGTCATGATCTCATCATCGACATCATCGAAACTCCTTTCAATGGACCAGAACTCTTCTGATTCAGATAATTAGAATGATCGATCATCAAGATCATTCTAATTGCTCCCAAAATCCACCAGTGATACCTAACAGTATATGATGGTAACCCATCAGAAATGAAGATAAATCTCTCGGTGCAGCTACCTGTGTGATTGAGTTCTTCTATCATGAGTTCCGACTGAATTAGGGTTAAGGTGAACTCGTCAAACCCAACATCAGTCATATGAATCAATCGATCGATCCAAGTCCGATGTGAAACCTTAATGGAAAACTCTTTTTCATTATTTCACTCTGCCATGGCCATGGGCTTAAGGACTCAATCTTTCGATCATCATAGGACTACTCCTCTCATCTACCGAGGTTGATAGATTCCTTCTTGGTGTGATCTGGTTCCTACAATGAATATGCTACAGCCAACATACACCTCAGGGTTTCGAATGGCTAGGAGATTGAGTTATGGTGTAGTCAAACTCTAACACACTCAAGGTGAACTATCGATGTACCTCAGGTCAAAGAACTAGACACACAGCTGCAGCATCGAGCTGGTCATCGACAAGAAGGTAGATTTTCTTATGACTGCTCGAGGTGGTCATGCTCAGTACTCTCATTCTCAATGAATACCTGTACTCTCACTCTGGTGTCTCTACACCGTAGACTCAAGACACATCTATCTTAAGGAAGCGATCGTACACCAACCTTTCAGATCGATCATCATCCTCGTGATGATCCTATGGTCAGGAGCTGTTTATGAGTTAGTTATGTAAATTTATGCCTTAAATTTTTAACTCTTAAAAATATGAATTAACATTCCTACTAACTCAAAGGATGTATCACAGACATAACCCTTTTATTTATTTATAGTCAAAATTATAAATTTACCCTTACATTTGTACAGGAATGTGCCAGCAAAATTTGGCATCTAAGGCACACATCTAACATGTTGGATTTCAATGATGCGGTGAAATATGAATTTAAAAAATTTTAATATGCATTCAATAATTGAAAATAAAGTTTAACATTTAAACTAGTCTATCGGAACACAAAAGCCCTAGGAACCCCTTGATGGTTACAATCAAATATCAAAATCATACATATTAGGAGAAGATCAAAAGTCATATACCATTATGAAGATCATGAACTGGTAATTTTAAGACCTCCATAAGACTCCAAAGTAGAAGCCCTCCAACGGTGATCCACACAGGATTGATCAGGACCCTTTCCAACTCGACATAGTGCTGCAATCTTCTTCGCAAGTGCGCTACTGATTGTCCTTCAGAAGAACTGGTTATACCATAGCTTGTATGCCTTCATGACCTCCATTAGAACCTCTTTAGAATTTTTTTCTCAAAAGATCATACCACACACAAATCAGATTTTATGTTCAACACATGAATAATCTGATTTTTGGACAAGCATCTCATGCTTTCCATTTTCACTCTTCCCTTCCTTTTCATTTTTTCTCTCCCTTTTTTTTATCTTTTTTTTATCTTTTTTTACTTTTTTCACTCATTCTCACACCCATCCACAGCCAAAAATAGCATGTAGAAACCTGGTGTAGTGCCCCTTTATATAGAAAAAGATGGGCGACACCATGGGATGCCAGCTCTTGGCGTCCCTTCATTCTTACATGCCTCCAATAAATTTTTTCATGGAATACAATGAGATGGTGTGGAAATTAAAGAGGTTAACCAGTAGAAGGACTCTTCCTCTATTTGGAAAAAATTAATACGCCAACACTTGGCACATGGGAAAGGATTTAGCATGAGATTCCAAGAGTTCTTAACAATTAAGACTCTTCCACAAACTCAATGCATATGAGGGAGAATCCAATTTATTTTGGCATTCAAACTCCTTGCTAGAGAACAACTCTTCTTTTTCTTCTGCACCCCATAATCCCAAGAGACATCTCATATCACGAGGATCTAAGAAATGCATAGAAATAATGGAAGAAATTAAGAGTCCAATGTGAAATGGACTCTCCATCTTCATCGCCTAAAAATAAGGGACGTCCCACATTTATTTTGGCATGGAGTTCCTTCTCAGAGAAGGACTCCACCTTCTCTTCCACATCCCACATCCTAAGGCTCCATCTGATGGCACACAAAATAATGGGATGTGTGGAAACATGTAAGAATTTTAAGATAAGTAAAGGAGAAGGACTCCTCTCTTTAACTCCCAAAATAAATGTGACGTCACATAATTATTTGGCATGGTGAATGGCATAGAGGTGGTGGATTCACATGAAACTCTTCCTTAAAATCCAGATAAATCAACTAATAAATAGATGGTTCAAACTCAATCACATTAGGTCAAGGCAACAAGCAAATGGTTAGCACAAACACATTTGCACTGAACCCAATTGAAAACTTAGATTAATTCATATGCTAGTAATTTAATTAACCCATTAAATTTATAATAAATTTAAATAGATAGAATCAAGATTAAATCTTTATTGTGTGTGATCCATTGGATTCCAAATCTAATCAGCAGTGGATCAAGACTCTCGACATAACCCTAATCTGATTAGATTAGGTCAGCTCAAGAGTCTCAATCAACTAGGACTCTTCCTAATTAATTCTTGAATTAAACTCTTTTAATTTTGATGAGTCCACAAGTCAAGATTGACGTCTAGCAACATGTCATGACTATCTGAAAGATTTAAAATTTGGTAGAAATATCAAAATTATCCTTCCATAGTGAGTTACCGTACAATTCAATCTTTCGATCACACAATATCCTGAAAAGATCATGGATATAAAAATATGTCAAATCTAAATACCTATCCATATGTATCTCGATCTGATGATGATGATTCGATTGATGAACCAGTAGAAATCATTTCTACTGTTCATCTCTGCTCTGATCAGAGATTCTCAGTCATCATCCTATGAGATCACATGGGATATTTTCTTCTCCTACAAGGAGTGACTGATTCCTTGTTGATCACTCACAACCTCCATGTACACTTCACCATATCCAGAATATCCCACACACATCTCAAAGTGATGTACTGGGGAATAAACCAAAGTAAGGGTCCATGTACATAAGATACCATAGTGATCTCAGGTCAAAAGACCACATGTACCATTTTCATTGAAGAACTATCTGTTGACATGCTGTAAGACTCCATCAGATGTTCTTTTGCAGGTCAGTTCAGTAAACTTATTTTCTAATGAGCACCTATATCCTTGTATTAGTGTCACTACACAAGTAGTTGTGAGATCAACCACCCTCTCTATTGAGCATATATAGGATGTACCAGTCTTATCAAAATCATTGATCTCCGATTTGATGATCCAACGATTAAAAATATTTTAGATTGGGGCTATCAAGATTTTAGATCTCACTGGTATGATCTCATCATGGTCCTAAAATCATTGCCCTAATCTATGAAATTTATCATAATCATAAAAATATGATGTAGTAAATGATAAAATATAATATCTCATGAATAAAAATAACTAATATCATGTAAATGAGTAGGAAGATAATAAAGAAAAGTTCTTTCGTATCCCCATACGATTGGCTTGTAGGGTACTATTCTTTCAGATCAATTTCATCTTGTTCCACACATAGACTTTGCAAGTACTTGATTGTACCCAATAGTCTTTCATTACTACATTAGAAATGTAGATAGTCTGACATCAAAATACAGTGAGTTATTTACAAGTCATTACTATGATCTCAGATCGAAGGGACACTTATGCCCATATGCTTCATAAGCTACTCTTGACAGTAGAGCATTCTACAGATGAGTCACTTGTTCAGTGATGATGTACTTTACATCTCATCTGTATACCATATCAGTATCTTCACACTCTTTGATTACGAGGACAATCAATCAATATGGCACACAATGACCTATACTCGATAAACGTCATCATCATTTAATGATGTATCATTTGATCACGAACATGTTTAAGAACTATTCGATAAATTTTTCTTTATCGATTTTCATATAGTTCTAAGGACTTCATCACAACACATGAGTTCATATAAGAAAAATATACTCCTTGTGATAAAAAATATCAAAATAATTTTTATTTATTTATAATTCATATATAATTACAAAGAGCACAATCATCCAAACGATTGACTTTAGGATATATTTTCTAATAGAAATTCTAAAAACTTTCGAATGTATTATCGATGAGAGGTGTAACCACTTTTGACTTTGTCAATAGAAGTTACTCCCTAAAACTTAAGTTTTGGTGAAAAAGAAGAAGGAGAAGAGATTGACCCAATCCTAGAAGATGACAAGGGGATTAACCCTCCAGAGACCCCTCGCAGCCATCTAACACTCCTTGAGTGAGTTGAGTGGAGGACCACATGCTTCTACTTTGAACAAACTCCCAAGCAAATGAAAAATATTAGATCAACACAACACATGAACACTTTGCTCAAAAGAGAAGCTTAATACAGGATGATTTTAGCCAAACAAAATTCGTTACAGCAAAAGAAAGAAAATTACAAGCTCGGTCATTGTTCGACCCATGCATCGGATCGACGTGATGAAAGACAAAACTCGATGATGTCGGCCCCACAACCCATGGAGACATGCTTGCCTTCATGATGCACCTTCGATGAGGATTGGGAGGCCATGCTCGTCGGGGGGAAGATCCTTCTTATAGAAAGGTCTAAGACCCTCCTATAAGAGTGAGATCCTAGAGCAACCCTTGACCACCACCACTGCAACTCAGTAGGTAGAGCAGCAGACTTTCCCAATAAGTCCCATTTTGAACAAAGGAGCCCATCGACATGCTCCTTTGAGGTGAGCTCTAGCTGGATGAATATACGGGAAGGCTTCACCGAATGGAAGTAAGCAGCGACAACCTTACGGCATTAGGGAAAGCGATATTGTGGAAGGCAGCCGAATGGTTCTAACCCTAGGTAGATGAAGCCCTATTTATAGAAGAACCTAGCCTAACCATGCACTCCCAGCTGCTCCCTCTGACCGTGGGATGCATGTCACCAAAGAAGAGATCTCGAAGACCATGCCTTTTGGAAGTCAGAGCCCCAGTTGCACTCTTCAACAGGCCATTCTTATCAAAGTACCAAGCATTACATGCCCAAGGAATATTACTCTTTAGCATACGATCCTCTAAATATATCTCAGCTTTGGCTAAGACTTCTAAAAAAGGCATTTTGCATGATGCCGAATACAACCATAGGATATTTGGACGTTTGTCAAAACCTTGATGACTGGACCAACAAATTGATCCCTCAAAAATATCTCGGCCTAGGGACTGAGACCTCTAAACACTAGTCGATAAGGTGCCAATGATAGGAAGATTTTCTGACCCAAGTTAGGATCTTTCATAAATAAAAGTATCGAAAATGATCTGACAACAAAGATCGAGGTCAAATAAACCAACAGAAATGACTCAAAAAGAACATAGCCAAAAGGTAAGTTCGAAAAAGATCTTAGGAGTCTTTATCGGGCAAATTGAGACCTCTATGGAGGAGAATATAAGTACCTTAACAATTCTTCCGATGGCAAAGATCAAACATCATCCGAAGCCTATTAATTGGCAATCGCACGAGCGTATAACATCAAAAGGCTTTTGCAAGACATGTTCACAGTATGAGGAGTCAGAAAGCATCTAAAGAAAAAAGGAGAGGTACACATGACAAAATATCATTTCTTATTAATTAAAAGTTTTTATTACATGATTGGCATCCAAGAAGGTGTTGGGGGAATAGGCAAACATAGAAAGATAAAGACCTAATCTTTATCCAATAGAAATGCCCCGACTTCTTCATTGCTATTACTGGAGCGGAGATGCCTGAGGTCCAGCTTCAGTGCCAAGTGCCCCATGTGGGCCTTGTAGCTCTTGAAGCCCTAGATGAAGATGGCGGCGGAGGTATCAACAAACTCCTCTTTGAAGTCCATCGAAACTTTATACTCCACTATATAGTAGAGTTTGGCCTCGACAAAGGCCTCTGGTGTTGTCCTCGGGCGATCTACTCTCCCCACAGGAAGAAAGGGTGGGGTTCGGCCCACAATGGAGGATTTAGGCTGGTTATTCTTTGCCTTCTTGGATGTAGATTCTTTGCTAGAAATGGCCATTTTCTTTTTCATGGCTTCCTTCATAGACATTGGTGACAGCTCCATAGTTGCAAAGCAACAGAAAGGAAGAAGAACGTTCTCTAACAAGTACATCTGATGATAAGGTAGGCCTATTTATATAGGTCTCAAGCGATATATATTCAGTCGCTAAGCAATCAGGTTGTGCCACTTGGCCGACCCTGAAGTGGCTAACATCGTGGCTCCTAACAATATCCTCATCCATCCAAAATCTTAAGAAAACAATTCACAAGGATGCTCCAAAACTCACTGAGACCTACCGCATGGCAAATTGGAATAGGCCTGAGGATGGTTTTCGGGCTTATCCCCTCCAAGACATTCTCCCTTTCCTAAAGATGGCTAAAATTATGTAGTATGTAGATAAGTACAGAAAGGGCTCGGCAAACAGATCAACAAGCCAATCCCTTGGTGATATCTTGGCTCTGACTAAGGCCTCTAAGACTTTGACCAGCATGATGTCAACAATTTTGGGGATATCCTGACCCAAGTTAAGACTCCTAAAGTTGAGATCCTTGGAATGCATTCGAAGAGGATCTTGAAAAATATCCAAGAACACTACCACAGCGACTCAACAAACCAAGGCCCGAACTCCCAAAATGGTATGACAATTCATCTGGAGATTAGAAGCTCATGAACTCCACTCAGTCAGAATTTTTTTCTCAGAGAATTACTACTTTCTTTGTCCAAAGTGACTACTTCAAACTCAAAAGTAGGGAATAAGTATTATGGGGTCATATCTCCTTGGCTATAGGCCTTGGGACTCATCTCTGGTGTTATAAGTAGAGCTTTGGTGCTCGACCCAAAGATACGGATGAACTCTAGTCATAACCAATCCACGCATCACCACCAACCCTCGCATTAGCCGTTCATCTGTAGACAGGTCAGTGACTTCTCACCAGCACCTTTGTTCATAAGATACAGACCTTCACTTGAGTAACCAATGCAAGCATCAGCCGAACCCATCTTTAGGCACATCAGATTGTCAACCTACATACCTAACATCTCACTCATCATCAGAGTGACATTCGAATATCAGACACTAACCCAAGAAGGGTTTCAACCTAAACATCATCTCCAACCAAGGGATCTATCATCGATTCTTATCTCCAATAGCACACTTGACAGAACTTCAAGCCACATCCCCTCTGACCCATGTCGGTCGCCATATTTTGAAAGGTCGATAAGAAACCTCTATAGGGTCCCATCAAATCATGCCACTCCTAGGGATGGCTAGCTGTCCGCCAGATAAAGTCCTATCAAATCATGCCATTCCTAAAAATGGTTGGCTGCATACCAGACAAGGTGACATCAACCATCAAAAATTAGGCTGAACATCTTAGAATGTTGTGCCTAGAGAAGTGGGAATGATCTCCCACAACTTTTCCTCTCACGGCTCCCACCTTTATAAATAGAGGCCAAAGAGGGGATCCCCAAGGTATGCAACTCTCATGCGTGCTCCTTCTTGTCTATTCCAAATTTTTAATTTGAGTATCGAAGGGTCCCCATCAGAACCATCCTTGATTGGAAACTTATTTTGCAGGTCTGATCGCCACCATCTTTGTCGGACGCTACCGTACTCTAGCAACTCTAACCTGAGTTAGGAATCTACCACAATAATATCTATATAAGACTAAATTATGAAGTAGGTATGCATATAAGACTACACTAACATTAATGATATGTATTAGGAGGATTGGTGAGGGAGAAAGGAACCGGAGACCAGCATTCCTCCCCCCATTGAAAACCTCAAATGAATACCATGTTGGCATGACCTAATTAGAATGTATGCATGAATCTAGAAAAGAGTGATAAAGGAGATAGATCACCAAGGCTGTGAAGAAGATGAAAGCATCCCCTTAGCCTATTATCGCAGCACCAACGCCTTTGCCTAAGTACCCTACCATACTCCTCCACTCTCCTCGCTATGCCAAAGCACTTCCTAGAGCCTCTCCATTGTTCACTCACTCTTAGAATGATGATTTATGAGGACTGTATATGATACCTGAAGTGGAATAGGCAATTATGTATAGTTGGTCTCCTAAGGGGTGATAAGCTTAGGATGTTTGTAGCGGTGGAAGAAAAATAGAATACTAGGTCACTCTAATTTGTATATTTGAGGTGAAAATAAAAGGTGATAAAAGAGAACAACTTGCTAATATTTTTCATTCATGTTTTTTTTTTGGGGGGTCATGCCAAAATTGTTGAGTACAAGAGTTTATATACATACAAACAACTTGTTGGCTTTGGATCTAGCATTCATCGATGAAGATGTACTTAGCATTCTTATCATCAAGCTTAGTTTTCCTCTGATCTGGTATATGTGCTTAGGCTATACTTCCAAACACCTTTAAATGTGAGATGTTTGGCTTTCTTCTAGCTCATGCTTTTTATGGAGTTTTCTTCTCTAGGCTTCTTGTGGGACATCTGTTCAATAGATAAATAGTATAATCCACCATCTTAGCTCATAACTCCTTAAGAAAGTTCTTTCTCTTCAACATACTTTGGACCATATTAAGGATAGTTCTGTTCTTCCTCTTGGTAATGCCATTTTGTGGGGGGAATAAGGAGCATGCTAATGGATGTTGGTGACCATGCTCTTCACAAAATCTTCAAAGGCTTTGGATAAGACCTCACAACTTTGATCAAATCTCATAGCTTTGATGGAGCAACCATTGTAGTTCTCTATACATGTTTTAAACTTTTTGAAAGCACCAAACAAATTGGACCTTTTCTTTAAAAAGTAAACCCATGTCTTTCTAGTATAGTTATCCATGAAGGTAAGAAATTAATAGTGCTTACCAAAAGAAGGTACAGATCCATACACATCGGTATGGATAAGTTCAAAACTGCTCTTTGCATGATTAGATGTCTCCTTTGGAATGCTTCTCCTTAGATGTTTGCCAAGAACACAACCTTCACAAAGCTACTCTAGATGATTTATATTAGGCAAGCCTTTTACCATCTTTTTACTTGATAACAACTGGAGAGCACAAAAATTGAGATGTCCAAATCCCAAGTGCCAAAGTCAACTAATATCTTTTATGCATACCTTTAAGTACATAGAGATTTCATGCTTGATATTTGGCATAAACATTCTAATTTTTGCCATCGCAATATTTTGCAATCAACTTATTTCTTTGATCTCTTATCAAAAGATTACAATTTTTTATATGTATATCATAGCCTATTTCTATGAGTTGTCTCATACTCACATATTATTCTTCATATTCAGCACATAATAGATATTAGAAATAAATTGGTGGGTTCCATTCTTCAAGTGAACTAATATTTTTACTTTTTTCTTTTATGGGAACTTTTGATGAATCCCTAAAGTAACTTGGTCATCCATTATTTCATCTAGCTTCATGAACATATTTCTTTCTCCACACATACAGTTGCTTGTGCTAGTGTCTAGGAACCGTATGTCTTGCATGTCAGACTCATTCTCATCAAATGCTAGTAAGAAAAAATGACTCTTCTTCATTCTTCTTCACAACCTAGTTAGCTTTTTCCTTAACTTTGTTAGAATCACCATACCAACATTTCGATGTAAAATGATCAAACTTCTTGCAATTGTAATAACAAACTTTAGATTTATCATACGTTTTAAAAGAACCTCTTCGTCCTCATTCTCTTTTGGAGTCATTTTCATCATCATATTTACTATCTCCACCTTATACTCAGCTACATCTACAAGCTCCACCTTGACCTCGACCACGGCCTCTATTACTCTTTTCACCTCTTATGACTTGCTATCTTTTTTTTATAGAGAGTTTGCTTTGAAAGACATGCTCTAGTGGATCTTGCTTCTTCTTTTAAAGTCTTTGCTATGAGCTTGAAGAAATCTCATGAGTTCGTCCACCGTCACCGATGCTAGATTCTTTGACTCTTCAATGGCCACCATAATATCATCAAAGTTGGCATCTAAGGAGTATAGAATTTTTTCTACAAATTGAGTATCATCCATTCTTTCACTATTTCTTCTCAATCAATTTACAATAGATAACACTCGTGTGAAGTACTCTAAAATGGACTCCAACGCCATTTGCAAGACTTCAAACTTGCCTCTTAAAATTTGAAGGCAAACTTTCTTCATCTTCTCAATACCTTTATAGGCATTTTGGAGTATTTGCCATGTTTGCCTAGAGGTGGTAGTGGCTGCAACCTTCTTAAATACAACTTTATCTGAGCCTTGGTAAATGATGTAGAAGGACTTCCTGTCCTTTTTCCTTGAGTCTCTTAATGCTTCCCTTTGATTCGCTATTAGAATGGTCCCATCTTGAGACTCTACAAACTCTCTATCAACCACCTCCCAAATATCTTTGGAGCCAAGTAGTGCCTTCATTTGGATACTCTAATTCTCAAAGTTGTTGGTGAGATGAGGGATTGAAAAACTTCCACTTGCCATTTCTTAAGTTCTTCTATGGCTGTGGTAACACTATATTGGTAGCAGCAAAAGCAAAATAAATAATTAGGTTACTCTATTTTGTATATTTGAGAGCAACTAAGATGGAAATAAGATGTGATAAAAGTAAACATTTCCTAATATTTTTCATTCATCTTTTTAAAGTCATGCTAAGATGATTGAGTACAAGAGTTTATATAGACCTAATATCAACCTTCAAATACCTTTATATGAGTTGTGCATAATTTAGCAATTTTTTTTCACTATTTCATTTGTACGATTTGAAGTTATGGCACATTTTACTAGGTGCCAAAGAATCAATCCAGAAAGGACTCTTTAACTTCCTCACACCTCTTAAGAAAGGACTTCATATAGTTATTTCATTTATTATGACTCAATTCTCCTACCACACCAAAATATAATTTATAAAATTAAGTTTAGCCACTCAACATAGAATCCATTCAAAAAGTTATAATTTGAAGTTAATTTGATAAGTTGGTTATAGCATATCCATCCAAAATAATGTTGGCTGGCAAGATTTTGCTATTACGACACAACGACAAGCTCCTGACATCCAAATGCAAAAACTAGAGTTGAAGTGTTGGGAACAATAGTTTCTTTGCTGTTAGAAGGTCGAGATATAAAAGTTCTGCCATCCAAAATTATCATGCCCCAAATCCAACATCCAGGTCGGATATGTGATGGCCACACACTCCCTAAGGTATGTCTTAAAGAATATGCAAGATCTATAAAATTACTTATAATACCTTAGTACCCATAAATAATTATGATCTTCTTTTATAACACTTAACAAAATTTACACAATTACATATTCAATTCCTTTAACCATCCGATTAGGTATCAATGACACTCTATCTATCCATCCATTTATTCATGAATCTAAATCAAAGCCAATCATGAATATCCTACAACTCTAAGAAGAAAAAGAGAAATGAAGGGGGGGGGGGTGCGGTGAGCTTTTCTGTCCAATAAATATTTTCATACACCAACACCAATACAATAATAATAGATGAAAAAATAATAATGATGTTACTCATATCAATTACATGCCAAAAGATACTATGATTCATAAAACATGCATAACAAATGACTTTTCATACAATAAGTCACACATATCAGTATCTCAAACCAGCATATATCGGATCTATTCATATCAAGGTACTCGACTCTGGACTAGCATGATTACGTATCAAGCTCGTGATAAGGCAACAAAAGTGAATAGTCCTATGAACTACCACAATCATCCATACAAAAGATAACAAAGTGGCTAATCCTATGGACTACTACAACCATGTTTCAAGCCCATGACAGGCACCAAGAGACTACCACAACTATATTTCAAGCCAATGACTGGCACCAAGAAAGTAGCTAGTCCAAAGAACCACAGGTGCTCAACTCTGAACTACCATATCACGTTTCAAGCCCGAAACAGGATCTCATAAAGTGGCTAGTCTAAAGGACCATAAGTGCTCGATTTTGATCTACTATGACTATGTTTCAAGCCCATGATAAGGCACCAGTAAAATGGCTAGCGAGAAGACCACAAGTACTCAATTCTGAACTATCACAATCATGCTTCAGGCCCATGATAAGGTATTAATAAAATGGCTAACCTAGAGTACCACAACCCACATACAATCATACAACTCAATTACAAGCTTGTCAAGTATTTTAATTCAAAATTTTATTCTTTTGCAAACTTAATGCATATGATTTTCAAAATTTATCCAATTCAGGATGCACAAAATCATATATATATTGAATAAATATATATAACCATCAAAACCACATAAATCAAACTACCGATGTCCAAAATAATTTTTATATAAATAGATGAATAATGTTCAGAAATTCTTGCATCTATTATCGTCAACTGAACTCATTAGATTTAGGATCTAGATGTCCAGAACCCTGCTCAACATCCTCTTGTCTAACGAATTATCCTCCTACAGATCCAAAATCAATATTAAAATAAAATCTATGGTGTAAGGACTATCTATCTAGAACCCTCTATCGGGTTCACTATAATCCATCGACAAGTCCCTCAAATTTTTCATCTAAAATTTTCTTAATCCATATAAGATAGAGAGAAAGTAAATAAATAAATGATTAAATAATTAATTAATCAATTAATCGAACAACTAGAGAAGAGAGAGAGATCCTCCTCTCTCTTCTTCTCTTTTTCTCCAAAATAGGGGACACCCTCATCGTGCCCCTTCTCTCACGTACGATGGCGGAGGATCGAAATCGGCCACGTGCGATAGCCCCTGGCGGCAATGAAACCATGCCCCCAATGATGGCCATGGTTGGATAGGTGTTGATAAAACTCAAGCCCAAACAGGGACTGCCCTGTTTGAACTAAGACCCAGCTGCTCACTGGCTCCAATCGTGGCCAGCGATGAGGAAAAGTTTGGGAACTAAAAGAGAAGGAAGAAGAGAAAATTACCTAGTTCTGGTAAGGCTAATAGAAAGGGATCCAGCAATCCTTCTAGTGAAGAAAAATCAATAAAAAATAAAGGGGCGGCGATTGGTGATGATTTCTTAAGGAACTCATGATAGAACTCAATGGAGGGTGGAGGGCTTCTTATAGGAAAATTTTTCTAGGGTTTATTAACCCTCTTCGGTTTGGATTGAGCCTCTATTCCCTGACACCATCGAACATGGGAGAGAAAGAAATAGAGTCCAGCCGGGACTCTCTCCTTTTTTTTTGCTTTTGTCTACTTTAAGATCCGTTAAAAATTGGGTATTTACATTCTTCCCTTCTTAAAATAATTTAGTTCTCGAAATTAACATACCTGAGGTTTTGAACATTAAAAATACATAACCCTTGTATTATCCTTGAACTTCTAAATGGTCTACATCATAAGGTGCTTGTTCCACTAGTCTTCAACATAATTAATTATATGGTATTACAAAACTAAATCCTTTTTATTTAGAAGATAATGAATTTCTTTGATCTCTTAATCTTGGATTAAAACACCATAATTCTTGGCCCTTAAATTGTTTGCTCTTGATTAATTTCAGATGAAAATCATAATCGACCCAACCTATTCATAGCAAAAATAGAAGTGACTGGAGCATTAAATGCTTACCATGATCTACAGCCTTCTTTATCCTTTTAACTTCCTAAAGGGTGTAACAGTTAGTCTCTTATCTTAGAAAAACCTTAAATCCATTCAAATAAATGAAGTAACAATGTCAAAGCTAAGAAAAGGATATCTATGCTCAAAGCATTATACATCTGAGCTCAATCAAAGATTATCAATCCATTAACCCCAATTTTAAGATATTCAAAATTCTTCTGATCATTGCCAATAACAAAAGAACCAATCATTGAAGATAGTATTGCAACATCTAAATGAACCCAGGAATCAAATCAAGTCTTCATTCATGACACTTGTTGATTAAGTTTTTTTTTCTTAAACTAGTTTTAATATAAGTCAAACCATTATGCTTCTGCTACGCACTCTAATCTAAATCCATCGAGTTTTTTAGGGTTACTAGATGAATTCCTAACAAAAATACTATTTTACATCAGAATCTAAAAAAAAATCAAATCTTTCAAATTTTTGATAGTTTTGAAGCAAACTTTTAGATTTCTTTGTCCCTCAAGCATATCACATCAAGATTAAATCTTGACCCACTTCCATATTTGAAGCCCTTCCATAAGCTCCAATACTCATCCAAAATCTCATAAATCTAAAGCTAATTAGAGTTAACCACAGATTTATCTAAAAATCAATATAAACAATTCCAAATCGACCTTTTTCTTTAAAAATAAGGTTAACTCTAAATGTCAACAAATTAGAGGGCTTTAAATTAATATCCTTAAATGTAGAATCAATTTGATTATTCCATATAGAACTTCCTTCATCATGACTCTTAGCATCGACGTATGAAATCTTATCCCTTATATGTTAAGACTCATACAAGTCTTCCAAAAGTTTCTCAATAGAATTTTACAACAATAGCAAAATAGCTTAGATCAGCTCAAAAATCTAAACTTTGATTTAAAATTTAACATACCCAATAATCTCCAATAAACATAAGAAAATCAAGCAAGTTAATTCAAAGATAATAATTTAAATTATCCTAGATGCTATTATGATGTATATCCCATGTCCTCTTAATCTAAACCAATCAAATAGTACATAATCTACCAATAGGTGCAATCTTCAAAAAATATTTTACATTTTAAATAACTTGTTGCTAAACTCAAAATTTGCAACCAAACAATCAACAACAAAACTAAGAGGGATGATCATAGTTTGCATCCACATCAAATTTGAAATCTAAAATCATCGAAATAACAATTGATTAGGTACATTCATCATAACATGACCTCTCAATATATCATACTTTATTTCAGGGTCAACACGTCTTATATTTAGGTCAAACCCTACTTATTAAATTATAAGACATAACTCATTAATTTCATTGTACGCATCATATGCCACTTATATATATTTATCATAATACTAATTAATCCAAACTCCAAATTTTGAATCCTTCCTGCTATGTTTATTATGTCCCTTATATGTTAGAATCTTAAAGGTTCACCAAGACCAATTTCTCCGATCAATTCAACAATAATAGCAAGATATTTTAGATCAACTCAAAAACATAAGTTTTTGACTTGAATTTTTAACACTCCTAACTATCTCCAACAAATGTCAGGGAGATCTAGTAAACGTTCCAATGGTGATAAAATTGAATCATCAAAGATTCCATTAAGATACAAATCCTATGTCCTTATAATAAAATCTAATCCATTCTGTCATATCCTTAGTGATAATAACTTTATGCTCAAATACTCCTTAAATTATAGTCTCTAGAGATCATAACCTTAAGCTCTAATATTATTCTGTCATACTTTATTAATCATAACCTAAAATTTTGATATCACTTATGTTGCAATCCTTAGTGACCTCAAACCTAAGCTCTGATACCATTCTGTCACATCCCGAATCCAGCATTCGGGTCAGATACGTGATGGCCACATACTCCCTAAGGTATGCCTTAAAAAATATACAAGATCTATAAAATTACTTACAATATTTCAATATCCATAAATAATAATGATCTTCTTTCATAACACTTAGCAAAATTTATACAATTACATATTCAATTCCTTTAACCATCTAACTAGGTATCAATGACACTTTATCTATCCATCTGTTTATCCATGAATCGAAACTATAGCCAATCATGAATATTCTGCAACTTTGAGAAGAAAAAAAATAAATAGGGATGAGCTTTCCAGTTCAGTAAGAATTTTCATATACCAACATCAATATAATAATAATAGATGAAAAAATAATAATGATAGTTACTCATATCAACACATGCCAAAAGATACCATGATTCATAAAACATCCATAGCAAATATATCATTTTGTGCAATAAGTTATATCATATTATTATCTCAAACCAATATACATCGGATCTGTTCATATCAAGATGCTCGACTCTAGACTACCACGATCATATATCAAGTCTGTGATAATACAACAAAAATGGATAGTCCTGTGGACTACCACAACCATCCGTGCAAATGGTAACAAAATGACTAGCCCTGTGGACTACCACAACCATGTTTCAAGCCCGTGATAGGCACCAAAAAAATAGCTAGTCCAAAGGACCACAGGTGCTCAGCTCTGAACTACCACACTACATTTCAAGCCCACGGCGGAGTCTCATAAAGTGGCTAGTCCAAAGAACCCCAAGTGTTCGACCTTGAACTACTACGATCATGTTTCAAGTCCATGGTAAGGCACCAGTAAAGTGGCTAGTCAAAGGATCACAAGTGCTCAACTCTGAATTACCATGATCACGTTTCAAGCCCATGATAAAGCACTAATAAAGTGGCTAGCCCAGAATACCATAACTCATATACAATCATATATACAACTCAATTACAAGCTTATCAAATATTTTAATTCAAAATTTCATTCTTTTGCAAACTCAATGCACATAATTTTCAAAATCCATCCAATTCAGGATGCACAAAATCATATATATATTGAACAAATATATGTAACTATCAAAACCACTTAAATCAAACCATCGATGTCTAAAATAATTTTTATATAAATAGGTGAATAATATTCAAAAATTCTTACATTTATTGTCGTCAACTGAACTTATTAGATTTATGATCTAGGTATCAAGAACCCTGTTCGATATCCTCTTGTCCAATGAATTATTCTCCTATAGATCCAAAATCAATATTAAAATAAAATCTATGGTGTAAAGACTATCTGTCTAGAATCCTCTACTAGGTTCACTATAATCCATCGACAAATCCTCTAAATTTTTCATCTAAAAATTTTTTAATCCATATAAGAGAGAGAGAGAGAAAATAAATAAATGATTAAATAATTAATTATCAATTAATCAAACAACTAGAGAAGAGAGAGAGACCCTCCTCTCTCTTTTTCTCTTTTTCTCCAAAATAGGGGACACCCTTCCCATGTCCCTTCTCCCATGTACGGCGGTGGAAGACCGAAATCAGCCACCTACGACAGCCCCCGACGGTGATGAAACCATTCCCCCAATGATGGCTATAGTTGATCGAGTGTTGATAAAACTCAAGCCCAAACAGGGACTGCCCTATTTGAACTAAATCCCAGCGCTCACTAGCTCCAATCATGGCCAGCAATGAGTAGGGGTGCAAATAGGTTGGGTCGGATCGGGTCATGAGTGACCCCGATCCAATCCGGTTCCTTGATCGGGTCTTAATGTTGGACCCAAACCCAATCCAATTGAAAATAGGGTCGGATCCATGATCAAAAAGTTTGCCCCATTTAGATCATTTGGGTTGGATCATATCCATATATAATCCAGTCTCAATCTAAAAAAATTGGATCTAGCTCGGGCCCAAATCTAGTCAGACTCAGTTCATATGATAAACTGACATATGCGAACTTAATAACAAAAGAAAATAAATATTACTTTATCTTGGCTATTAATTTATAAGTAATTTCTTAAAATCTCACAGTCAAATTGAGTAAAACTATATAAAAAATAATAATACTATAATAGTATTTGAAATTCTAATCCCACTTTATTTACTCTATAGTTTACAAATAGGATTCAATACTGAATTCAGATCGGGTCAGATCGAATCAGATCTTAATTTAGTAAATCCAGATCTGATCTGAAATATTGAATGGGTCCAATGTTAGAACTCGACCCGACCCTATGGGTCTTTTAAAATGGATCGGATCGGGTCTAAGTGGGTCGGATTGGGTCGGTCATGGGTAAAGGTGG
Organism: Elaeis guineensis; assembly: GCF_000442705.2. Classification (NCBI taxonomy): domain Eukaryota; kingdom Viridiplantae; phylum Streptophyta; class Magnoliopsida; order Arecales; family Arecaceae; genus Elaeis; species Elaeis guineensis. Next base: position 21,297,533 of record NC_026008.2, on the reverse strand, counting down.
CAAAAGTTGATCCGACCCGCCAACCCAATCCGCATTCGATCCATGTTAAACAGGTTTGGATTTAGATTAAACAAATTTGAATCGTAAACACATCGACCTGTTTAACCTATTTAATAATCGGGTCGGGTTCAGATTTTAGGCGACTGACCCGTTTAACCCGTTTAATAAATGGGTCCAATCGGATCAGGTCGGGTCGAGTTATAATCCGTTTAACCCATTATATACTTATATCCTTTAATCGATTTTAAGTATTTTAGGTTTTAGGTTTTACTTTTACCTTTTACTCATTTGCCGATGTCGTTCGATCGATTTTGCTTCCGCAGCTGTTCATCTTCCCTCCTCTAGAATTTTCCATCCCATCCCTCCTCTCGACCGAGGATCCCCCACCGTCTTCCACATCGCCAGCAATAGGTGGCCGTCTACTACCAGCTCCTCTCTATTCGCGATCATGCTGAAGGAAACTCGGAGGAATCACGAGATTCCATTGATCTAAAGCTTAGGTATTCTTCTCCTCCTCCTCCTCGACTTCCTCCCTTAGATGCTGCTCCTCCCCGATCTTCCCTCATCACGGGAGTGCCAGTCGGGACCTGGCATCCATCTTTAGCCATCGTGACATGCGACATCACAACGACGGTAAACTTGAAGGAATCATGAGATTCTGCTGTTTTGAAGCTTAAGTATTCTCCTCCGATCTTTGGGGTTGGTATTCAATCTAGATCCGATGCTTGTTCTTAGGTTGGATTTTTTCTTGAATTTACGTTAGGGTTTCTGGAATTTTATAGAATCTGATCTATTATTTGGAATCCTCTTTGTTCGGTTGGTTTAAATTAGGGGTTTTAGTTTTTGTTAGTAGTCATTTCTTTTTTTCTTCTTGATTTTGCTCTGATTTATGGGTTCAATGGCACTAACCTATGGATTTTTTATCTGACTCTCAGACGATCATTATTCTTTTACAATTTATTTAATAAATATTATCTTGCATGTCTCATTTATATATTATCTCATTTATACATCGATTTGCTAGTTTTTTCTTGAATTTACATTAGGATTTTTGGGATCTCATAGCGGTCTGGTTTTAGTCCTTGATTTATGTTAGGGATTTTAGTCCTTCTTGATATTGCTCTGATTTATGGGTTCAATAGCATTAACCTATTGATGTTCGATTTTTCTGATGCTATAATTTCGGGTATAAGATGCTGATTTTTTGATGTTTTAAAATTTTTTTGATTTCTATTTTTTATGCTGAATGTCAAGATGTGCAGTACGGCCTATGTGCAGAGGTTTATTTTAAGGTTTGTGTAGGGAGGCTATGGTAATTTTGAAATATCTTTTTTGTTGATTCAATTATTTCTAACAGCAATAATCTTGGATGGCCTTCTTTTATAGGCAATCGATTGTTGTTATTTTGATTTAGTTATTAATGAAATACTAAATCTGAGCCTCCTCTTTCTCTTCTTTTCTTTAATGTTCTAACTATTTTTAATTTTTTTTATAGTTAATATAAGCTTTTATCATATGATATAGATGGATAAAAGCCCTATCATCAATTTAGATCTGAGAAGTGATGATGATGGTGCCAATGAATCGACACCTGTAGCTTCAAATACAGCTATAATTTGTGATTCCACTGGTAAACATAAAAGAAAGTTAACTTCAGTAGTTTATCAATTTTTTCAAATAAATGAAGCAACAAAAAAAAGCAAATGCATCAAGTGTGGTATGGAATATCAATTTGGTGGTAAGATTGGGATTGAAAATTTGAAACGACATACAGAGAATTGTAAGAAGAATCATGATGTGGGGCAAATGATTTTATCACAATCTCAAAGATTCATATTAATGTAGTCTAGTAAATTTAATCCAGAAAAATTTTGTGAATTGTTGACATATGCAATTATCAAGCATGATCTACCATTTCAATTTGTTGAGTATGAAGGTATTAGATCCTTATTTGCTTATGTTTGTGAGGATGTCAAGTTAGCATCAAGGAATACTATTAAGGCAGATATGCTGAAATTGTATAAAAAAGAAAAAGAAAAGTTGTTATTATGGCTATACTTAATTCCTACTAGGATAAGCTTGACTTCAGATTTGTGGACCTCTATTATCACTGATGGGTATTTATGTTTAACCGTCCATTTTATTGATGAAGAATAGGTGTTGTAAAAAAAGTTCTTAACTTTTATTTCATGCCTCCACACAATAGCATATCTTTGTGTGAAATGATCTATCGTTTGTTATTGATTGGGGGATTGAAAAATAGTTATTTTGTATGACGTTGGATAATGCATCAGTAAATGATATTTTTGTTGATATGTTAAAAAGCCAACTTAATTTAAAAAATGCACTTTACTCAAATGGTGACTTCTTTCATATTCGATGGTCTGCTCATATTCTTAATTTAATTGTACAAGAGGGATTAAAGGAGATAGATAAATCTATTTACAAGGTTTGTGAAAGTATTAAATATGTGAGAGGTTCATAAGTTCAGAAACAAAAATTTTTGGAATGTGTTAGACAAATATCTTTGGAAAGTAGAAAAGGTTTAAGACAAGATGTTCCCACAAGATGAAATTCAACTTATTTGATGCTAGATAGTGCTCTTGCTTATCGATGTGTTTTTTTTCATTTGAAATTAAGTGACTCCAATTACAAGCATTATCTATCTGAAGAAGAGTAGAACAAAATTGTGAAGATTAACAAGTTGTTGAGTGTATTCTATGATGCTACTCTTGTATTTTCTGGAGTTAAGTATGCTACAGCAAATTTATACTTTTCTCATATTTTTTTGATTGAGCTTACTTTAAGACAAGAGATGAAGAGTGTAGATGCTTTTATGCAATGGATGGAAGGACAAATGTATAGAAAATTTAAAAAATATTGGTCAGATCATTGTTTAATCTTAGCCATGGTAGTTATTTTGGATCCTTGGTATAAATTTCAGTTTGTAGAGTATTGTTATAGAAAGTTGTATGGATATGGTTATATCGAGGCCGTCCGCATCCGTGATTGCATGTTTTCTCTCTTCAATCAGTATATAGCTTCTTTTTCTAAAACTCCAGCTGTTGGTATACAACTGATGCAAACATTGGTAGTGGTACTTCTTGTGAGACTTTTGAGCTATATAGAAAAGCAGATGTTTTTCAGATAATATAAATTTTTGTTTATCAAAATAAATTTATTATCTTGTACATAATACTAGTTCTAATAAATAATTTATTTTATTTTTATAATATTGTAAAATTTTGATATATTTGAAAGCTTTGAATTTGTGACTACTGCACAGAAATTTAAATTAAAATTATACTTAAATGAGCCAAGAGTTGATAGGAAGTCCAGTTTAGACATCTTTGAATTTTGAAAAGGATATCCTCATCTTTCTCTCATGGCATGTGATATTTTAACTATTCCAATATCTACAGTTGCCTCTGAATCTGCTTTTAGTATTGATGGGTGAATACTTGATAAATATCGCAGTTCACTTAAACCAGATGTCACTGAGGCCATGATTTGTACTCAAGATTGGATATTTGGAAAGAAAGGTATATAATTTAATCATTGTATTGCTATTATATTTTTTGAATGAGTTTATTATTAACTATTGTAATCTTTCAATATAGATGTTTTAAAACCTAAGTTAGATAAGATTGTAGAAGATATAATGAACTCCAGTTCCATCAATGAAGCCCAATCAACTCAAGGCTCGGTCAATATTGATCCCAACCCATAATGAGATGAATCATGGTTATACATTCTTTTTTAGATTATGTTGTTTATATTTTTCAGACATATTATCTTATTATGTTATGTTTTGTTTGGAACTTCTTTTTGATTTTTGTTTGAGTAAGAACAATGGATGTTGTTATGCCATCTTTATTTGAAATTTTAGGTACTTGTTTGGGTTTTAAGCAATTTTGAGATTATTTTAAAATTTGTATGTGGAGCCTATGATGATTTTTTGATATATTATATATATTTGATGACTCAACTAATTCTAGCAGCAACAATCTTGGATGGCCTTCTTATATAGGCAACCGATTATTGTTGTTTTAATTTCGCTATGGATTAATTATCAGATCTGAGCCTCTCCAGTTAATTATTGAAACTCATAAAATCTTGACTTTTAAGCCGCTACTATCTGTTTAATTTAAACATATTGTTAGTGATGAAATTTGGCTTAGAGTTAACGTTGCATCTTATTTGAATCTTCTATATGTGTTACTATTGCAGTACTGCTATTTTTTTTGTCATCACTTGGTTATAATTTGAGAATATATTTTGAATTCTGATGTTATTTACAGTAACATGTTAACTTAATATTTTGATATATGTATTTTATATTCTATAATATGATATTACATGTTTTATACTTTCATGCATGATATGAGATTAGATTTAAAAATACTGTGATTACCTGCTTGGTTGGCAAGCTTTTTCTCTTCATGCTTTATATTATTTAAAGTGATCATATGTTAAATAGTGGCAGCATTTGTTCTCCTTTAAGAATAATGTGTTTCTAAACTTTCAGTTTGAAATGATATATTTTATCTTGAATTGAACATGCGAGCTATTTGTGAATTATGATGTTTGTCTTGTTCATGTTTTTGGACATATATATGTATTGTGGAGGCTATAATGATTTCTGGATATATATTTGATGACTCAACTATTTTTAGCGGCAACAATCTTGGATTGCCTTCTTCTATAGGCAACCGATTGTGGTCATTTTAATTTAGCTGTGGATTAATTATCACTTTATCAGATTTGAGCCTCGTCTTCTTTTTCTAGATATGCATGGATCTTTCTTTTCTATTCTTTGCTATTTTGATGTTTTTCAGATGCAGCAACCTTATTATCATTCTTGAGATGGATGAGAATATGGATTAGCAGATTCATATGTTTGAAATTGTACCACATATTTGTATCATTCACTTTTTCTCTATCAATTTTTTGTATTCAATTGAACATTGCTAAAATATAAATTTTTCATGTAGGAATCAAGATGAGTTCCTTCTAAGAAATCATCTCCGAGCTTTTATGAACTATGATGATGGGCAATATATGAGCCCCAGACTTCTCCGGCTAATTGCTGAAACTCATAAAAGCTAGGTTTAGAGTTGGTGATAGGATTTGATTTAGAGTTGATGTTGTATCCTATTTGAATCTTCTATATATGTTATTGTTGAAGCATTGCTATCTTCTTTATCATCATTGGGTTGTAATTTGAAAATATGTTCTGAATTCTGATATTATTTACAATAACATGTTAACTTAATATTTTGATATATGTATTTTATGTTTTATAATACGATATTACAGGTTTCATACTTTCATGCATGATATGTGATTGGACTTAAAAACACTGTGAGTCTGTAATTACTTATTTGATAGGTAAGTTTTTTTTTTTTAATTCTTGAGTGGATTTTCTCTTCATGCTTTATGTTACTTAAAGTGATCATATGTTAAACAGTGGCAGTATTTATTCTCCTTTAAAGATAATGTATTCCAGTTTGAAATGGTATATTTTATTTTGAATTCAATATACTGACTATTTGTGAATTGTGATATTTGTCTTATTTAAAAATAGGTTAAACGGATCGGGCCAGGTTGGTTAAATAAGTTGTTTATCTATTAAACAGGTTAAATAATAAACAAGTTAAACAGATTGGGTCGGGTCGGTTAAACAGATTAACTGTTTAATAAACAGGGGGTTAAACGGATTAGGTCGGATCGGATAAACAGGTTAACTGTTTAATAAACATGTTAAATGATAAACAGGTTAAATGGATTGGGTCGGGTCAAATAAATAGATTAACTATTTAATAAACAGGTTAAAATGGGTCCAATCGGATGATCTGTTTATTAAATGGGTCAGGTTCAGGTTTGAAAATCTGACCTGTTTAATAAACAGATCAGGTTCAGGTTTGATGTTTTCTGATCTGATTCGTATTTGATCCGACTCGACCCGACCCGATTGCCACCTCTAGTCATGGATCAACCCGACCCATTTGCAGCCTTAGCAACGGGGAAAAGTTTGGGAAAAAAAAAAGAGAATGAAGAAGAGGAAATTACCTAGTCCAGCAAGGCTAATAGAAAGGGATCAGGCGGTCCTTCTGGTGGAGAAAATCCAAGGAAAAACAAAAGGAAACTCGAGAAATTAGTGGCGATTGGCGACGATTTCTCAAGGAACTCACGATAGAACTCAATGAAGGGTAGAGGGCTTCTTATAGGGAAGATTTTTTAGGATTTATTAACCCTCTTTGGCTCAGATTGAGCCTCTATTCCCCGACACCGTCGAACACTGGAGAGAAATAAATAGAGTCTAGTTGGGACTCTCTTCTTTTTTTTTTTTTTTGCTTTTGTCTGCTTTAAGATCCATGGAAAATCAGGTATTTACAAAAATCCTTGGGACAGACTTTGCCATTTAGACAATCTACTATACACAGTGAAAAGTAAATCGACCATAACTTGCAATTTGGAGCTCAGAATTGAGTTCCATAAAATCTGCTGGATTCTTGACTTGATGTCCTTTTTGAAAAATATAATATGATATATTTGGACTAATAAAATAATTATTAAATTTTTTGAATAAATAATATGTTTTGGGCAAGTCTATTTTGCTTAGAGAATTTGCACAACATTTAATGATTTGAGTATCTCAATATCAAACACTAAATTGAGTTCTGTAAGGTGCACCAGATTCTTTGTGCTTGCCAAAAAGTATAACATTAACCGCTTCTAGGCTCATAAAAATATAAAAGATTTTGAAAATTTAGGGACTTGTCTTGTTCAGGGCATACAAGCTGTCATGCATGCATAGGTGATGCTATTGGCCTCTTAGGATTCATGGCACTGGATATAGGAATGACATTGGATATAGGTAATAAGGGCATTACACATAAGAACACTTTTCTCACTAGTAGAGTGCCAAAAGCAAGGTCTGTGTAATTTGAAGCTGAAGTCCACTTTCATTTTGTTCCATCAAGTGAGCTTTTCAACTTATCTTGACTTGCCCCAATAAGAGCTCAAATAAGGAAGTTAGGGTCAAAATACTACAACAATGTCACGATAGTCTAACTGGAAATTTGATGGTAACCACCCTATCTTTAGATCCAAATCTGAGATAGTAAACCAAGTGTTAGATCATTTTGGATGGCGGGAACCTGTTGTCAGTTGCTTCTTTGAGTCCAAATGAATGTGTAAGTCATCCAATGGGAGCTACACCACCGTTAAATCACCCAGGCCATCTTCAGATTTGTTTATGTCTGGAAGCAACCTTAAGGGATGTAGGACTATGTTTAGAAGGCTTATGGTTAGTGAAATTCAAGTCTTAGTCCAGTTCTAAGGGAATCCATGAGTCTTATCATTTTAGGGAGTCCTAGAAAGCTATAAATACCACTATTTCTCAAAATTCAATCGAGAAAGTATCCTTTCTCTCGAGTGCGCTTTTGGCATTTCTCTCTAACCGCATGGTGGTTCTAATAGTGCTTGGGTGAACTCTAAGGATCCTTGGTGGATCCCAGGGAATGAAAATCCTAAGATCATGATATGCAATGAGTAGATGGTCATGGGCCAGGCTTGGGCCCAAAAACAATCAAAGTTTAAATAGGCCCAATCTAAAGCCCGGCTAAGAAAATGAATAGAGTTTAGACCCAAAGCTCAGCCGATGACCAGCTCTACTAGTAATGACTTTCTTTGAAAGCCTCTAGTGGATTTTAGGAGTTGATAAAGACATTTGGCCTGATAAAAATGTTAGTTATCCTTCTAGTTTTTAGTTCTCACTCCCAATTAGTATTTATTTTATTTTTCTAATTTCTAGTTTTTCTTTAATTAGATTCTAGTTAATTTTAAAATTAGTCTCCATTTTTTTACTTCTACCATATTGCTTTGAAGCTCATGCTTGACATCTACCTACCTACATCAACTAAAGCTGGATTATAGACGGGCAGTGTGACAACTTAAGATCTCATCCAAAAAAGCTAGAAAGAAAGCATTTTTTGGGTTTCTTGGCCTTATCTAGACAACTAAGATTTATACAATACATAATTGATACGAGACTAAATATATATCTTCGTGGTACTTATATACTCTCCTCATTTAAGTCCCGATGCCCTTGCCAGGCCAGGAATTCAAATCTATTTATAAATACTACAAACAACACATAGTTAATCCTAATAGACCCATACTTTGGTGTTCTTTAGTCCATATAAGTTGGGACCACGTTTCCTGATACCATTGGCAACAATTCAGGACCTTACCCAAAAAATTTAATCAAAATGTATTATTCGGGTCTGATACCATTTGTAATCACTCAGAATCTTATCTATAAAAGTTAGCTGAAAGATATTATTTGGATTCCTATATCTTATATAAGTATCCAATATCTACTCAATGCATAGCCAATTTTGTAGGACTAAACATATGCCCACATGGCCTTCATGGGTAGGATGGAAAAATAATTTGCTATTTTTTGGTAGATGGCTTTCTACGATGAATGCCGTCCTTTATCTTACCTATTTGTTCTTTATCTTAGCAGTACTTTTATAGGTAATTGGAAAGCTAGATAGAATCAGAAAAGTTGTCACGTAGAAGAGTATTTTGTCTCTGGTTTTGCATATCATTCTGATTGGTAGGCATGTTTAGTTTGAGGAAAAATGGTGGGCTTGGAATGGTTAACTTAGAAGACTTCTAACTATGCATTCTTTACAAAATTAGTAGGGAAGGAACCCTCTCCCTTATGTGGACAACATCTAGGCTAGAAAGATCCTGCAATCTTACTGTAATAGAAGATTGTTCTCCCCCTTCAGCCCTACTTGCACAAGAATTATATCACTAATCTTGAGAGAGATTTGTAGTTACCTGGATCTATTTTGGTTTATTAATTATCACCTTTCTCTAGGCAATGGAATATGTTCCAGAGGGACAGATGGCTAGGTAGGTGGCCTCTAATGGATCTTTTTCTTTGCCTTTTCAGGTTGGTGTTTTTTTTTGAAATGGAGGGCCCGAGTGTCCCCCATTTATCAAACACAAGAAGTGAGTACTTATGATATAGAAGTGGGAAGAGGGAGAGCAAAGATGACCAAGAGAGCTCCTTAGCCCATGGATAAAACTGAGTCCTTATGCTGCAATATTTCAAGCTCGATGACCGTCTTCAGTCTTCAGTCTTCAGGACAGAAGAGCTATGATTTGGACGAGGTGTAGGATATGTCTTTAGGAGCCATCCGCGGACTATGGCTCACTTCAGGCCATAGTTTGGTTCAGCTGCCCTTTTAGGTCTAAAAACACTTCTCTCTGAATTAGCATCATCTAGTTTTCAAAAAGGAGGACAATCTGCTTGGCAACTTGCGAAGCTGAGAGCGCTTGGAAGTTGAATACCCCATTGTTGTGTTCTAGCCAAATGCACCAGCAACATGCCACTATTTTGGGATGTCATATTAAGAGAATTTTTTTGGACGCTGTTAGGGTAGATCCTCGTCGCCCGGTCAGCTAGCCTTTTTTCTTGCCTCCCGACTAATCAAGTGCGCTGCACCGACCAGATTGTTGTGGTCCAGCCCGACCTGGATCAACATGTTTTACCTCAATCGGCTCTCCACCGACTAAGATCGATGATACCTGACCGACTAAGGGCAACACACTTAACCAAATCGGTACTAAGCCAACCCGGTTCGACGTGCCGCCGATGATGAGGTGTAATGTTTGGTATATGGCCGACTACTTCTTCGACGACCTACCGACTATTGAAATCTACGACTGAGTGCCACCATTCGATAGGCATCAGTCGAGCAACTGAACGTCAAGCGTGGCCGCCATACTATCCGTCGGGTCACATCAAGTCACATCATCCAGGAGCTATATCTTAGGCGGCAGGCTACGCACCATGATGGGAAGCTACGAAGTCATTAATTATGCCACACACACGGAAAGGCCAACCCCCGCGGCCACCTGCACATTAAATAAAAGGCACGCCCACTGTCAGAGCCATTTAAAAATGCCCCATGCGGCTCCGTACGATAGGAAACGATCGGAATGACCTCCCATCCTTCCGCCCTTGACCTTGCTCCCTCTATAAATAGAGATAAGAAGAGACTCCCGACAGGTACGCACGCATAAAAAAACACAGCCAAAATTCTGCCTCTCTTGTTCCTTTATCTATCAAGTTAGAAACTGACTTAAGCATCGAAGGATCTCCGCCGGAGCAACTTCCGGTCAGGACTTATTTTGTAGGTCTTGCTGTCGCTTCCAAACACCGCCGACCCCCCCTTCAATCCGATTACAGTTGATCCGACCTCCATCCAGTTTCTAGTTCAACAGATTGTGAGCTCTTGCTCTCATTTTCGGCCCTCGTCGACTGTGCCCTTTCTCCGACAGGTAGGCATCCTCCCCAATTTCTCACCATTCGGCACTTGGATGCAACGAGTCGGCTCTCCAACCAACTACCCCGTCGGAGATAGGCTGCAACAGTTTGGTACATCAGGTAGGGGGGAGAAGACAATATTCTTCCAAAAACCACTATGATCAAGATGAGAGCGCAAAATACCTCCGCAGGCTTTGCTCGACGCTCATCGCAACGTGATGTACCTCCAGTGGCCCTCGGTGTTAGGAAACGGATAGGCTTACATGCATAGATTTCAAAATAATTTTGAAATAGTAGCGAAAGCAAATCTAAGTTAAATCCTTTAACCCCACATGCAATAGATCAAATTTATTAACTATCTATATCTGAATCTACGACATGCATATAATCTGAAAATAAAATAAAATAATATTGAGATCGGATCTCAATATCTTTGCACAGGTTGTACTACACTGCAACTGATGATCGTAGATCTGAACGGTTCCTCTAGCTACGCACGTGCCTGACCTACATGGGTATCCACATGATGACTTGTTCTGATCAAAGACGAGATGATCTCTCCGAGATGCTAGCTCCCTTACAGAGATCTTTCCTTTGATGACTGAAGTGGCTTCTTCTTCGAATCTCACAAACATTCTAGAGAGGAAGAAGAACTTGGAGAAGAAAGGAGAGGGAAGAAGAGGCTCGAATTTTCCAGAATCTCTATTCTGAATTTTTCTCTTGATTTTTCTTCTTACAATTAGTTGGGCATCCAACTATTGGAGCCCTTTTATAGGGAGGCATGGAGGCTAGGTTTTATGGGAGATGCCACCTTTTCTTACACGCTAAAATATGGGGTGTGACAATTTTTGTCACCAAGAAACTAGGGAGTGGCATGAGAAATCAGATATGATTTCTTACACTGCTCTTTCTCAACGCAAATAAGGATAGGGTTGGTTAGCACCACAATTTGTTTCCTATAAATCCTTGATTTGTTTTCTTTTTATCTCTTTATCTAGATTTGAATCAAATTTAAATTTGGAAAGAGATAAGATAGATGACTCATCTCATGAGTCCCGCCCCACCTCTCTTCTGCGCCCACTCTTATTTCACGCAAACATTCGCACACCAAATATTTTTTTTTGTGAGATATCTTAGCATGGAATTTTAGGGTGTGCAAGGGGAGAGAGTCCCAGCTCCTTGGGACACTAGGGTTTCCTATTTGGTCTTAATCCAAATCTGATTTGGTTTAACTCAAAGAGAGAATAAAACCTAATCAAATTAGAAACCCAATCTTCTCAATAAATTTCTAATCCAATTAGAAATTAACTAAACTCAAGTCTTGATCAAATCAAGAATTAGTCTCCCTCACAATTAGTCTGGATCTAATCAAATCCAATCCAAATCAAATTGAATCCAATTCAATTAGACTTGATTCGAACCTCATTGCTCAATCAAATTAAGTCAATTAGTAATTCAATTGCTAATTAATCCAACAATAATTCACTAATACTTAGTGAATTACTTAATTATAATTTTTGCTTAAGACTAATCATCAATCACATTAACGATTTTATCCTACAATGATTCATAATCATCAATCAACCATCTGATCGGATAAGAACCTCTTTTGTGTATTATCTCATAGGTTCCATTATATCTAATAGTGAGATATATTATGATCTCATCATAATATCATCGAAACTTCTTTCAATGAGTTAGAATAATTTTAATTTTTTTCTTCGAGGATCATCGATCATCAAGATGATGCTCGATGAGTCCCACAATCCATCTAAGTATACGTCTATCATCTAGGTACACATCTTATTCTTACAATGGACCTACTATAGCCAATATACACCACAAGATTTTGAATGGTTAGATAACTAAGTGATTATACAGTCAAACTACAGCAATCCCACAGTGAACAGTCGAGGCACCACAGGTCAAAGAACTATCTACACTACTGCAATTTTGAGTAAGTCACTGACGAGTGGATAACCATCCTAGTAACTTCTCGTGTTGGTTATGCTCAGTATCTTTGATCTCTATCAAGCATCTGTACTCTCACTCCAGTGTCCCCACACTATCAATTCGAGACTCGTCTATCCACAAAGAGAAGCAATCGGTTCATCGATCTATCTGGATTAGTCATCATCTCCGTGATGATCTATCGATCGGAAGTATTTAGGAATTAACCACTAATGACACGTGCCTCAAATTTTTAATTTTTGAGAATACGTGTCATCATCTGTTAATTCTTTGGATGATTCATGGATACAATCATAACACAACATGAATAAAAATATAATCCAATCTGACTTTTAGGGCATACATCTAACAAACTTCCACTTGATCTAAAGACAATTGGCCATAAACCTAAGCCCCATCTTCTCAATATGAGCTTCAGTCTTCTGTTGGCTCAACAGCTTGATCAGTGGATCAGTCATATTCTCTGTGGAGTCAACTCTACACCTCGACGAACTTCTTCTCGAGGTATTCATGAATCAGATGAAACCGTCGCTCAAGGCCTTTGGACTTCTGCTGAGACCTCGCTTCCTTAGCGAGCGCTATGGTACCATTATTATCGCAGAAGAGTGGAACGACATCTGATGCATCACATCCAGCTCTGCAACGAACTTCTTGAACCAGAATTCTTCCTTAGCAGCCTTCGATGCAGTGATGTACTCTACCTCTATGGTAGAATCTACAATAATTGGTTGTTTGGAACTCTTCTAGCTAACCATACTACCATTATACAAGAACATAAAACCTGATGTAGATTTTCTATCATCAATGTCGGACATAAAGTCTGAGTCTTTATATTTTTGTACCCACAAGTCTCCTCTTTCAAAGATGAAGAAGAGATCTTTAATCCTTCTCAAGTGCTTAAGGATATTCTTCACAACAATCCAGTGTTCCTCACCTGGATTCGACTGATATCTGCTTGTGACACTCAAAGCAAGAGCAATATCAGGTCGAGTACATAGCATTACGTACATAAGGATTCCTATGGCCAAAGCATAAGGAATCTTGCTCATATGCTAAATCTTCTCAGATGTGCTAGGGCACATCTTCTTGGAGAGATGAACTCCATGCCTGAAGGGTAACGATCTCTCTTAAAGTTTTCCATACTGAACTACTTCAGTACTTTCTTTATGTATAGTTGCTGTAACAAACATAGCATCCTCTTAGATCTATCTCTATAGATCTTTATTCTCAGAATATAGGATGCTTCTCCAAGGTCTTTCATGAAGAATTCTTTAGACAACCAAAGTTTCAAAAAAGTTATCGCAGGAATATCATTCTCAATTAGGAGGATGTCATCCACGTATAATACAAGAAATATGACAACCCTCCCACTAATTTTTTTGAACACGCACGATTCCTCCTCATTTTTTATGAAATCAAATGATTTAATTGTATCATTAAATTGAGTATTCCAACTTCGAGATACTTGCTTTAGTCTATAGATGGATCTTTGCAGCTTATAGACCTTGTGATCTCCATCACTGGATATGAAACCTAGAGGCTGCTCCATATAGATATCTTTCTAAAGATATCCATTCAGAAAGACAGTCTTCACATTCATCTACCATATCTCATAGTCATGAGCTGCTACAACAGCAAGCAATATTTGAATGGACTTTAGCATAGCAACTGATGAGAAGATCTCCTGATAATCAATGCCTTCTTGCTAACTATAATCTTTGACCACAAGTCTCACTTTAAAGATCCCCATCTTTCCATCTGAATCGATCTTTTTCTTAAAGATCCATTTACATCCAATAGGAACTATTCCTTCTGGTGGATCTACTAAGGTCTAGACCTGATTAGTGTGCATTGAGTGAATCTCTGACTTCATTGCTTCCAACTATTTTTCAAAGTCAATATCTGACATCGCCTCGTCATAAGTTTTAGAATCATCAATATGGTCCATATCACCCAAAAAGAATATTTTCTCTACATCCTCTGCCAGTATACTCATATATCTTTTAGGAAGATATGAGATCCTAATGGATCTACGAGGTGGAATGGATTCTATAGACTCTATGACTCGTTGCTCTTTAAAGACACTCTCTTCGAGCTGAATCTTCCTCCCACAACCTCCATCTTGGATAAAATCTCTTTCTAAGAATTTGGTATGTCGGCTCACAATCACATTATGATCCTCCAGGAGATAAAAATAATATTCCAAAGATTTTTTTGGGTATCCTATAAAATAAACTCTCATAGATCTGGTCTCTAACTTGTCCATCTGTTGTCATTTGACATAGGCCGAACATCTCCAAATTTTGAGATAACCAAAATTCGGCTTCTTACCATGCTATATCTTATATGGTATGGTAGAAATAAATTTAGAGAGAATCCTATTAATTAAATAATTGATTGTTATTAAGGCATATCCCTATAGAAATAAAGAGAAGTTGGTAAAGCTCATCATGGATCGAACCATATCTAATAAGGTCTGATTTTTTTATTCTGAAATCTTGTTGAGCTAAGGTGTTCCAGATGGAGTCCATTGAGAGACTATACCATTTTCTTTGAGATAATCGAAAAATTTTTTATTCAGATATTCTTCTCCTCGATCTGATCGAAGTACCTTGAGTAATTTTTCAGTTTGCTTCTCCACTTCAGATCTGAATTTCTTGAATCTTTCAAAGGCTTTAGATTTATATCTCATAAGAAACACATATCCGTACCATAAAAAATCATCGATAAAGATGATGAAGTGGAGATACCTCCTCGGATCGATACATCAAATGGGTCGCATACATTAATATATACCAGAGCCAGTACTTCAATGGTCCTTTCTTCATGTCCTATAAAGGGAAGCTTGATCATTTTTCTCTAAAGTCAGGACTCATAAACTAGATACGACTTATCCGAGAACGAGTCTAAAAGATAATCTTTCACCAGTCTATTGATTCTTTCTTCTCTAATATGTCTAGCCTAAGGTGCCACATGTACTTTAGGTTAACCTCATCTCTGGATCTCTTAGATCCAATGGCACTTATAGTTTGCTCAGATAGATTAATTACTTATCTACATCAGCATACAAATGGTAGAGACTATTGATTAAGTGACCACGTGCTACCATTTTATTTTCAAAATAAATGGTACAATGATCCTTATTAAAACTAATTTTATAATCATCCTGTGTTAAGTATGAAACAGAAATTAAATTTCTATTCGCATTAGGCATACAGTAATAGTTCCTTAGTTCTAGACAGAAATTAGACAGTAGTCGAAGAGGATAGATCCCTACGGCCACAGTAGCAACTCTTGCTCCATTGCCTACATGTAGGATCATCTCTCCTAGCCTCAACCTTCTACAATCCTTAAGACCCTACATTGAAGTGTACAAATGTATACTAGAATCAGAGTCTATTATCCAACTGGTAGTAGAAGAAACTATAAGGTTAGTCTCAATCACAAGCAGATCCAACTATTTTCTAAATGTGTATCCCTTGAACTCTTCAAGATTCCTATCGATATTTTTTGGTCTAAGACACAACCTAGATTCTTAGAACTCAAGACACCTTTCAAGTCCCTTAGCCAATTCTTACAGTTGGAATTTGATATTTGGTTGATTTCTAAGATACGAGCTAGACTATTGGAGACAAAAAAAATTCTACAGAGAGAAAAATTTTTTAGTTAGATTTTTGTAATTGATTTAAATTTATTTCAAAAAAATTATTTTAAAAATAATCTTATCTCCCACTATTCCTTCGGAGCTCTCACTAATTTTTCAGATCCTAACACTCCTCGGATTAGAATGCGGAAACTTCTTCACGAGTTAAAATTCCTAGTGGGTACTGCGATCTCACTGATTGGCACACCATCTCACCTGACAGATCTTGATGAATGTGTTAACTAATAGGTGGACAATTATTGCACAATGCTTGTTAAGCAAATTGCAGCAGACTTGATCTTTAAGTCCTAAAACCTCACATAATAGATCTTCACCTTATTCTTTAGTTAAGTCAGACCCACCATTGAGTGCGAGTGAAACTGTCATTAGATCCTCACCTGACAGATCTTGAACCCAACCCCATCTCTACCCCACATTTAGAGTGGTTGCTTCTCCCCTAATACAACTAACCCACTATATCCAGTTCAGTACAATCAATATCGGAGAGGGTACGGTACTCTACAATGGTGGAAGACCCCTTGATTTAATATTATTGAGAAGATTTTAAATTCAGGTCTCTTCTAAGTAGTCATATACATCTTATATAAATAGCAGGTTTGGTTCAGGTCAGTACATCTCATATCTGACTAATCAGGTTCAAGTAAGCACATCTTATGTCTAATTAATCTGATTTAGGTTAGAACATCTCATGTCTGATTAATCTGATTTAGGTCAGCACATCTTATATCTGATTGATTTGATTCAGTTCAGCACATCTCATGTCTGATTGATATGATTTAGTTCAGCATATCTCATGTCTGATCAACCTGATTTAAATCAACACATCTCATATCTGATTAATCTGATTTAGATCAGCACATCTCATATCTGATAAACCTAATCAGCATGGATAAACTCAAGTCAACAAGTAACCTAATACAAAACTTAATCTCCTAAAATGGTCAGATAAGTTAAGATGAGTGGGGTCCCCCCGTTGCTTTTCTTAGACACCAACAAATTGATCACGTCAGAAATAGAACCAATTAAAGAACCATCATCTAAATACTTATCTTAGACACCAAATTAGTTGATTAGAATCGATCAAGTTGGCCTATTGATCCGGGTTTGAACCATGGAGCCAAATTTGATCTTAAGTCAATCAATTTACATCAAAATATGAATCGATGTGACTAACTACAAATAAACTCGATTTTGAGCCTTTTTGATCTAATCCTAACCAACCATTAAATAAGTTTGATTAACTGCTCAAAATCGATAAAGATTTGTTCAACCCATACCCACATGCAATAACATAATTTTCAAATTCTAAAATACTTTTTAGATTATGTTTCATTGCATGCGTTAATGGTTTATGATCATAAAATTTTTTAAGATCTAAATCTAAAGTCATATATCTCATATATGCAGTTTCAGATCTAAACAATAAAACATATATCACATATATAATTTTTAGATCTAAAATTAAAATTATATATATATATATATATTATATATGCTAAATTAGATCTAAAATATTGATTAAAATATTTAAAAAATACTTTTCAAAAATCGGTTCGCATCGAACTAGGATAATCTTTTTAACAGGACAACCTTATAGCAGTCCGATGCATTCTTTAATCATTCTAATTTCAGTTATAAATAAGAATAAAGACATATCATATACATCTATTTTCAGATCTAAAAGATTAATTTAAAATTTTCAAAAATAATTTTCAAAATAGATCAATCTTGTGCTAGGACAATATTTTCAATATAGGAGGTAAATCCTATATCAAGACAACCTTATAACAGGATAGAATCGATTTTAAACACCTCAAACTTTCAGATCTATAATAAAATTATTAGATGTATGCCCTAGATGCCAGATCGGCTGATACATTCGTGTACAGAACTAAGGATAAATTTATAATTTTGACTATAAATGAATAAAAGGGTTGTTCTTCTATCACATTATGTATATTGTGTCTGTGATACATCCTTTGAGTTAGTGAGAATGTAAATTCATATTTTCAAAAGTTAAAAATTTGAGACATGAATTTACATAACTAACTCATAAACTGCTCCTGACCATAGGATCATCATGAGGATGGTGATTGATCCGAAAGGTTGGTGTATGATCGCTTCCTTAGAGTAGATGAGTCTTGAGTCTACGGTGAGGAGACACCAGAGCGAGAGTACAGGTATTCATTGAGAATGAGAGTACTGAGCGTGACCACCTCGAGCAGTCATAAGGAAGTCTACCTTCTCGTCGATGACTAGCTCGATGCTGCAGTTGTGTGTCTAGTTCTTTGACCTAAGGTGCATCGATGGTTCACCTTGAGTGTGTTATAGTTTGACTACACCATAACTCGATCTCCTAGCCATTCGAAACTCTGAGGTGTATGTTGGCTGTAGCATATCCATTGTAGGAACCAGATCGCATCAAGATGGGATCTATCAAACTCGGTAGATGAGAGGAGTAGTCCTATGATGATCGAAAGATCGAGTCCTTAAGCCCATGGCCATGGCAGAGTGAAATAATAGAAAAGAGTCTTCCATTGAGTTTCACATCGGACTCGGATCGATTGATTGATTCATATGACTGATGTTGGGTTTGACGAGTTCACCTTAACCCTAATTCAGTCGAGACTCATGATAGAGGAACTCAATCACACAGGTAGCTGCACCAAGAGGTTCGTCTTCAGTTCTGATGGGTTGCCACCATATACTGCTAGGTGTCACTGATAGATTTTGAGAGCAATTAGAATAATTTTGATGATCGATCATTCTAATTATCTAAATCAGAAGAGCTCTGGTCCATCGAAAGGAGTTTCGATGATGTCGATGATGAGATCACGACATATCTCATTACCATACAGAATTGAACCTAACTGGATCACACAAACAAGGGTTAGGGTCTGTATGTCATCAATTGGGCTACCCCAATTGATTTGGATAAGATCCAATTAGGTTCAAGAAAATCGTGCTAGCACTCGATTGAGCCTAACTTTCTCCTCGTGTAATCTTTTCTATCTCTACTGAGCCAAATGTGATCTGGCTCATCTAGAGAACCTTGGAAAGATTTCTCTCAGTCTAATTGAAGCTTGTCCAGCTCAGAAAAGATTTATCTTAATTCATGAGATGAATTTAAGACAATACCTGCTAATTTCTAGCACCTGTCAATTTCATTTTAGGACATCTGTCAAAAGTTAACATATGGGTCTTAAACTAAAGAGGATTCATTGGAGAATTTTTGTAGAGTGTCCACATATCCAAACCACTTCAAATTGGGCACCATAATCAGATTATGGCGTGAGCTCAATTGGATTTAAGTGGGCGCCCCAAATAGATAAGAACCAAAGAGTCCTGATAAACTTGGACTCTTTGGCGTCACCGTATTTGTGCTTATCCAATGTTGGCGCCAACATAGGAGAGAGCATGGAAATTATTATCTAATGTGATCAGATGACATCACTCCACTAATCAAAATTTTTTCAAAATTTATTAGAATTTTTTGATTGGTCGAATGATGTGGCACTGCACAGCATACAAGATCTATATAAACCCTGTTGCACCTAGGGTTTCGAGATAGAACTTGTTTTATGCAAAAAATCCATTAGCTGCCACACCCTCCCCTCTTCTTCATGTCCTCCCTACTTTCCTTTCTCCCCTCTTCACATCCAAGAAGTTGGATGTTCATCTGGCAAAGGTACAAGGTGTGGTGATGCCTGGAACAAAAGGCTGCAGGACATCTTCGATAGGCTGCTGCTCCAACTTCAGAAGGAGTTTTGAAGTACTTCCAAACTAGATATTGATCTGATTTTGGAGTGTAAAATCGCAAGGAGAAGACATTCCTGATCCTACCTGAGTGGATACTAGTAGAGGCCAGGCACTTGCATGGCTACATCAGAACCTCGGGCAGTGCTGCGATCATCTACAGGGTAATTAGATTACCCTTAAAGTATGTCTATATTTCTCATATTTTTAGATTTAATTTTAGATTTTAAATATCAGATAATAAAATTAGATCTAATAGATATTAGATCTGAAATAGCATAGGATAAAAAAAATAAAAATAAAATTTATTTCATCCCAGATTTGGTGAAATCTGGAAGATCCTACACAGGAAAAAGATGATTTTTTCTTCAAGTGGTATCAGAGCCAGATTGTTGACTCTATTTCAGATCTATTTTAGATCTAATTTTAATTTTAATTTATCTGATATTAAATCATTTCAAATGTCACATCATATGTGATAGGATCTGAAATCAAAATATTTAAAATTAAATCTAAGAAGATCTAACATGCATGAGATGCATAACTAGACTAGGATTAATTGAATCCATAAATAGTCTTAAGTTTTATATTTTAATGAGATTAAAATATGAATTAAATATAATTTATTCTCTATTTTTTTGATATTATAATTATTATAATTAGATCAAAAAATAAAAAATAAAATTTTAATTATTTCATAAAATTGATCCGTTGCATGCCTAGACTAGTTATAGAATTATTCTAGTAACTTGTCTAGAATAGTTTTTATTTTGAATAGTTTAATTTAAATTTTATTTTTCAGATATTATATGTGATGTATCAGATCTGAAAGCATGTTAATTAGATTAATTTTTGATACATGAGATGTATGAAAAGTATGTATTAGTTAGATCTTAAATTGTATATGTGATATATTAATTTAGATCTAACTAGTTTTGTAGTTAAATTTATATTTCTGATTAAAATGTTCCTCATGGCCGTCCGGTCATAAGAACAAAGTAAGATTTTAAGACCCTCTCTTTCTATTCAATGGGGTGTTCATATGACGTGTAGGGGTGCCGCACGTTCATCCTTAATCAGAAATCAAAACTTACTTTTCTGCAAAATCCTAGATCCTGAAACCCTAGGATTTATTTTACATGTTTTGTTTATGAACCCAAACTTAATTAATGTATTGAGCTTATGAAATTAAGTTAGGTCTAAAATTGAAAATTTCAGATCTAAGATATTTTCATAAGATTGGGTTCGGGCTTGGGTAGCTCAATTAGGTCTAGCGGTTGATCAAATCGAATCAAGAGTTGGTTAGGTGGGATCATGAAAGCTAATAATTGACTAGCCTAATAGGATTAAGTCTAGATCAAGGTCAAATCACATTTAGATGTGACTCGATCAAGTTAAGACCTAATTTGACTCAGTGGTTAGAGCCTGGATTGTAGACTACTCAATTAGTTCTGGTTCGACAATTTGGTGTCTAAGATAAGTTGGGCAGATGCGACTGACTGATTTTTAATTGGGAGCTACTCGACTCGAATGCGTTCTTGTCGAGTTAATGGCATATCCCTCCCATCGGTCTCACTTACCTAGCCATATGTGTCGATCCAGTTTTGATTTGAGGTGGCTAACAATTCGAGCTAACCCATGCCACTAGGTTAGTCATAATTATTATGACTATGTCAAATCAAGTTTAAAGAGATCTAAATCAAATCTCTCTAAGAAAATATTAAGTCTAGGTCTTCCACCATTGTGGATGTGCGAGCCCTTCCCGAGGTTGATTGTTCTCGACTGGTTACAGTGGCTCAGTTGCATCGGAAAGATGCAACCATATCCATTAGGCATTAGATGCTACGGATTAGAGGATGGGTTGGGCTCAATATTCTGGATACGGTGACAGACTCAATCAGAAATCTAATTCATGCAAATGGTAGGTTTGGCTTAACTAAGGATTGGAGCAATATCCCGGATACGGTGAGCTTCATGAATTAGAGATCAAGTTTTGGGTGCATCATGATTAGAGAATCATTGGACAAGAGTTATCCACTCATCGGTTAATCCATCATCAATAACTGTTAGGTAAGGTGATGAGCCAGTCGGTGAGACTGCACCACCCACTAGAAATCACTAATCACGGAGATTTTCATATCTCTACCAAGGGAGTGTAGGGATCTGAGAAAATAGTGAGAGCCTAATTTGTTTAAAAATAAAAACCCTAAACAAATTGATTGAGTCTGATTATAAAATCTAACTATAAACTTTTGACTCTCTACAGGAAATATGTCTGCCTCAAACCCCCTGACCAAAATTCTAGACACTCATAGACTGACTGGACCAAATTTTAAAGACTGGTTGAGGAACTACAGAATTATTTTAGATTTCAAAAAATTGACTCATGTCTTGAACCAGGACCCACCTGCCATTCCAGCACGTCCGACTGCTGAACAGAGAGCGTCTCTGAAAAAGTGGACGGATGATGATAACAAAGCCAGGTACTACATGTTGGGTGCAATGTCTGATGATTTGCAGCACCAACATGAAAATATTTTGACTACCCATCAAATATTGGCTCACCTACAAGAGTTGTTTGGTGAACAAAGTCACGCGGCCAAGTATCAAGTCTGTCAAAGACTTTTTAAGGCCAAGATGCGTGATGGGCAGTCAGTCCAAGATTATTATTTGACAATGATCAAGGAGCTTGAGAAGCTCGATATCATCTTAGATAAGAATTTTCAGATTGATGTGATCCTTCAGTTCCTGTCCAATGCATATGGTCAGTTCATCGTGAACTTCCATATGCATAAGATGCAATGTACCTTGGCCGAGTTAATAAATATGCTGGTTACGACTAAGCTTTCAATGAAAGGTTCAAAAGGCTCAGTTCTTACTGTGGAGCGGATTTCTTCCAAGAGAAAGTCTTTTGGAAAGAAAAAGAAGTCCGTGAAGAAGCAGAAGGTGGATGGTAAGAACAAGAAGACAGGACCGAAGAAGAAGGCTTCTGAAAAGGAAAAATATTTCCACTGTCAGTCAGAAGGCCATTGGAAGCGGAACTGTCCTCAGTACCAGGCCACCCTGAAGAACAAGAAGGATGGTCATTCTGGAGGTATGCTCATTATCGAATCTAATCTTACGATTTCTTCTGCATCCAGTTGGGTGTTTGACTCTGGTTCTAGTGCTCATTTGTGTACTTCTATGCAGGATCTTGAGGAGAGCAGGAGGCTGAGAGATGGGGAGATGATCCTACGTGTCGGAAATAGAGCAAGAGTTGCTGCTGTGACCGTAGGAACCTACCCTCTGCGATTACCGTTAGGATTAGATTTAGTTTTAAGAGACTGTTATTATGTGCCTGCAGCAAGCAGGAATTTGATTTCTGTTTCATGTTTAGCACAAGAAGGCTATGTGATTAGCTTTCATAAGGACCATTGTAACATATTTTATGAAAATAATAAAGTTGCAAATAGTTTTGTTATTAATTATCTCTATCAGTTACATGTTGATGTATCTATTTTTAATATTGAGCAAAATGTGAATGCCATAAAAATTAAAAGGCCTAGAGATAGTCTAAATGATAAGTATCTGTGGTACTTAAGGCTAGGTCATATAGCGGAAGACAGGGTTAACAAATTGGAGAAATCCGGGCTACTGAGTCCGTTGACTTCCGAGTCATATCCAGTTTGTGAATCATGCTTTCAAGGCAAAATGATCAAACTCCCTTTTGTGGCACATGGGGAAGGGCCACAGACCTACTTGCCCTAGTACATACGGATGTGTGCGGCCCATTTGATGTGCCGGCTAGAGGCAACTTTGTCTACTTCATTACCTTTATCGATGATATATCTAAGTACAGGTATGTGTTTCTAATGAAACACAAGTCTGAAGTCTTTGAAAGATTCAAAGAATTCAGACATGAGGTAGAAAAACAAACAGGAAAGCCTATTAAGGTTCTTCGATCAGATCGAGGAGGTGAATACCTTAGTCAAAAATTTTTAGACTATCTTAAGGACAATGGTATAGTCTCTCAATAGACTTCACCTGGAATGCCTCAACTCAACAGGGTTTCAGAACGGAGAAATCGGACCCTATTAGATATGGTCTGTTCCATGACGAGCTTCACAGACCTCCCAAAATTTTTTTGGAGACATTGTCTCATGACAGCAATTTATGTATTGAATAGGATTTCCTCTAAAATCATTCCTACCACACCGTATGAGATATGGCATGGTAAGAAGCCAAGTCTGAATCATCTCAAAATTTGGGGTTGTCCGGCTCATGTCAAGAGACAGCAGACGGACAAGTTAGAGTTCAGATCTTTTAGAGTTCGGTTCATAGGATATCCTAAAGAGTCATTAGGATATTGTTTTTATATTCTAGAAGACCACAATGTAATTGTAAGTCGAAATGCTATTTTTCTTGAAAAACAGTTTATTCAAGATGATGGCATCGAAAGAATAATTAAGCTCAAAGAGAATGTCTCCCAAGAGCAACGAGCTAAAGAACTTGAGGAACTTAATCAATCAGAACCAGTCCTAACACAACCTCTTCCACCTCGTAGATCGACTAGGATTTTTCGTCCTCCTGAAAGGTACTTAGGTACCATACAAGAGGATGTAGAAAAAATATTCCTCACAAAAAATGGGGTTTATGGTGATGATCCCAAGACCTATGACGAGGTGATATCAGATATCGACTTCGAGAAATAGTTAGAGGCAATGAGATCAGAAATTGACTCGATGCACTCAAGCCAAGTATGGATCTTGGTAGATCTACCTGAAGGTATTGTACCTATTGGGTGTAAATGGATCTTCAAGAGAAAGATAGGTGCAGATGAAAATATGGAGACATTCAAGGCTAGGCTCGTAGCGAAAGGTTATAGTCAGTGCGAAGGTATTGATTATCAGGATACCTTCTCGCCCGTAGCCATGCTAAAATCCATCCGCACATTGCTTGCTGTTGCAGCCTATTTCGATTATGAAATATGACAGATGGACATGAAAACGACGTTCTTAAATGGATATCTTGAGGAAGATATCTATATGGAACAGTCGCTTGGTTTGACATCCAATAATGATGATCACAAGGTCTGCAAACTGCAAAGGTCCATTTATGGACTTAAGCAAGCATCTCGGAGTTGGAATACTCGTTTCAATGATGTGATCAAAATATTTAGTTTCATCAAGAACGAGAAAAAATCATGTGTGTTCAAAAAGGTCAGTGGGAGCGCAGTTGTCTTCCTCGTATTGTACGTGGATGACATCCTCCTAATTGAGAATGACATTTCCATGTTGACCTCAGTCAAAGTATGGTTGTCTAAGGAGTTCTCTATGAAAGATCTAGGAGAAGCATCCTTTATACTGGATATTAAGGTCTATAGAGATAGACCAAATAGGATGCTGGGATTTTCATAGAAGATGTACATAGAGGAGGTGCTAAAAAAGTTTAGCATGGATAACTCCAAAAGAGGTTTATTGCCTTTTAGACATGGCATTTATCTCTCCAAGAAGATGTGCCCTGGCACACCTGAGGAGATTGAACGCATGAGCAAGATCTCTTATGCTTCAACAATAGGGAGCCTCATGTGTGCCATGCTATGTACACGACCTGATATAGCCCATGCTGTGAGTGTCACAAGCAGATATCAATCGAATCCAGACGAAGAGCACTGGACTTCTGTGAAATGTATCTTTAAGTACTTGAGAAGGACTAAGGATATATTTCTAGTCTTTAAGAATGGAGAACTCCAGATTCAAAAATTTACAGACTCAGACTTTATGTCTGATATAGATGATCGAAAGTCAACATCTGGGAGTCTGTTCATTTGCAATGGTGGTGCAGTTAGCTGGAAGAGTTCCAAGCAAATGGTAATTGCAGATTCCACCATGGAGGTAGAGTATATTGCTGCATCGGAAGCTGCAAAGTAGGCATTCTGGTACAAGAAGTTTGTCGCAGAGCTTAGAGTAATGTCATCGGATACCATCCCTCTTTACTGCGACAATAATGGCGCCATAGCCCTAGCTAAGGAGCCAAGGTCTCACCAGAAGTCCAAGCACATCGAGCGGCGATTCCATCTGATCCATGATTACCTCGAAAAGGGTTATGTCGAGGTCAAGAGAGTCGACTCCACAAACAATGTGGCATATCCGCTGGCTAAGCCATTGGGCTAACAGAAGATCAAAGCCCACCTTGAGAAGATGGGACTTAGATATGTAGCCAATTGGCATTAGGTCAAGTGGGAGTTTGTTAGATGTGTGCCCTAGATGCCAGATCGGCTGACACATTCCTGTACAGAACTAAGGACAAATTTATAATTTTGACTATCAATGAATAAAAAGATTATTCTTCTATCACATTATGTACATTGTGTCTATGATACATCCTTTGAGTTAGTGGGAATGTAAATTCATATTTTCAAGAGTTGAAAATTTGAGGCATGAATTTACATAACTAACTCATAAACTGCTCCTGACCATAGGATCATCACGAGGATGGTGATTGATCCGGAAGGTTGGTGTACAATCACTTTCTTAGGGTAGATGAGTTTTGAGTCTACGATGTGGAGACACCAGAGTGAGAGTACAGGTATTCGTTGAGAATGAGAATACTGAGCATGACCACCTCGAGCAGTCATAAGGAAGTCTACCTTCTCATCGATGACTAGCTCGATGCTGCAGTTGTGTGTCTAGTTCTTTGACCTAAGGTACATCGACGGTTCACCTTGAGTGTGTTATAGTTTGACTACATCATAACTCGATCTCCTAGCCATTCGAAACCTTAAGGTGTATGTTGGCTATAGCATATCCATTGTAGGAACCAGATCGCATCAAGATGGGATCTATCAACCTTGGTAGATGAGAGGAGTAGTCTTATGATGATCGAAAGATCGAGTCCTTAAGCCCATGGCTATGGCAGAGTGAAATAATGAAAAAAAAATTTCCATTGGGTTTCACATCAAACTCGGATCGATCGATTGATTCATATGACTGATGTTGGGTTTGACGAGTTCACCTTAACCCTAATTCAGTCGGAACTCATGATAGAGGAACTCAATCACACAGGTAGCTGTACCAAGAGGTTCGTCTTCAGTTCTGATGGATTGCTACCATATACTACTAGGTGTCACTGGTGGATTTTGAGAGCAATTAGAATGATTTTGATGATCGATCATTCTAATTATCTAAATCAGAAGAGTTCTGGTCCATCGAAAGGAGTTTCGATGATGTCGATGATGAGATCACGACATGTCTCATTACCATACAGAATTGAACCTAACTGGATCACACAAACAAGGGTTAGGGTCTGGATGTCATCAATTGGGCTACCCCAATTGATTTAGATAAGATCCAATTAGGTTCAAGGAAATCGTGCTAGCACTCGATTGAGCCTAACTTTCTCCTCGTGTAATCTTTTCTGTCTCTACTGAGCCAAATGTGATCTGGCTCATCCAGAGAACCTTGAAAAAGTTTTTCTCAGTCTAATTGAAGCTTGTCCAGCTCAAAAAAGGCTTATCTTAATTCATGAGATAAATTTAAGACAACACCTGCTAATTTCTAGCACCTGCCAATTTCATTTTAGGACATCTGTCAAAAGTTGACATATGGGTCTTAAACTGAAGAGGATTCATTGGAGGATTTTTGTAGAGTGTCCACATATCCAAACCACTTCAAATTGGGTGCCATAATCAGATTATGGCATGAGCTCAATTGGATTTAAGTGGGTGCCCCAAATGGATAAGAACCAAAGAGTCCTAATAAACTTGGACTCTTTGGCACCACCTTATTTGTGCTTATCCAATGTTGGCGCCAACATAGGAGAGAGTATGGGAATTCTTATCTGATATGATCAGATGACATCACTCTATCAATCAAAATTTTTTTAGAATTTATTAGAATTTTTTGATTGATCGAATGATGTGGCACTGCGCAGCATACAGGATCTATATAAACCCTACTGCACCTAGGATTTCAAGATAGAACTCGTTTTATGCAAAAAACCCATTAGCTGCCACCCCCTCCCCTCTTCTCCATATCCTCCCTACTCTCCTTTCTCCCTCTTCACATCCAAAAAGTTGGACGTTCATCTGACAAAGGTACAAGGCATGGTGACGCCTGAAACAGAAGGCTGCAGGACATCTTCGACAGGCTGCTGCTCCAACTTCAGAAGGAGTTCTAAAGTACTTCCAAATTAGATATTGATCTGATTTTTGGAGTGTGGAATCATGAGGAGAAGATGTTCCAGATCCTACCTGAGTGGATACTGGTAGAGGCCAGGCACTTGCGTGGCTACATCAGAACCTCAGGCAGTGCTGCGATCATCTACAGGGTAATTAGATTATCCTTAAGGTATGTCTATATTTCTCATACTTTTAGATTTAATTTTAGATTTTAAATATCAGATAATAAAATTAGATCTAATAGACATTAGATCTGAAATAGCGTAGGATAAAAAAAATAAAATAAAATTTATTCCGCCCCAGATTTGGTGAAATCTGGAAGATCCTACACAGAAAAAAGATAATTTTTTCTTCAAAAATCAGATCATGCATGTCAAAATAAATTCTAGCTTTGATACCACTATCAGAAAATGGGTAGGCTTGCATGCATAGATTTTGAAATAATTTTAAAATAGCAGCAGAAGCAGATCTAGGTTTAAACCCTTTAATCCTACATGCAATAGATCAAATCTATTAACTACCCATGTCTGGATCTACGATATGCATATAATCTAAAAATAACATAAAATGATATTGAGATTGAATCTCAATATCTTTGCATGGATCGTACTACATCGCAGCAGATGATCGTGGATCTGAACGGTTCCTCTAGCCACGTACGTGTCCAGCCTCCATAGGTATCCACATGAGGACTTGTTCTAATCAGAGGCAAGATGATCTCTCTGAGGTGCTAGCTCCCTTGGAGAGATCTTCTCTTTGATGGCTGAAGTGGCTTCTTCTTCAAATCTCATAGATATTTTAGAGAGGAAGAACTTGGAGGAGAAAGGAGAGGGAAAAGGAGGCTCGATTTTTTCAGAATCTCTATTCTGAATTTTTTTCTTGATTTTTCTTCTTACAATTAGTTGGGCATCCAACTATTGAAGCCCTTTTATAGAGAGGCATGGAGGCTAGGGTTTATGGGAGACGCCATCTTTTCTTATATGCCAAAATATGGGGTGTGACAATTTTTGTCGTCAAGAAACTAGGGAGTAGTGTGAAAAATCAGATCTGATTTCTCATGCGGCTCCTTTCTTAACGCAAATAAGGATAGGGTTGGTTGGCACCGTAATTTGTTTCCCATAAATTTCTGATTTCTTTCCTTCTTATCTCCTCATCTAGATTTGAATCAAATTCAAATTTGAAAAGAGATAAGATGGATGACTCATCTCATGAGTGCCACCCCACCTCTCCTCTGCGCCCACTCTTATTTCACACAAACATTCTCATGCCAAATATTTTTTTCATGAGATATCTTAGCATGGAATTCTAGGGCGTGCAAGGGAGAGAGTCCCAACGCCTTGGGACTCTAGGATTTCCTATTTGGTCTTAATCCAAATATGATTTGGTTTGACCCAAGAAGAAAGTAGAACCTAGTCAAATTAGAAATCCAATCTTCTCAATAAATTTTTAATCCAATTAAAAATTAACTAAACTCAAGTCCTAATCAAATCAAAAATTAGTCTCTCTCGCAATTAGGCTGGATCCAATCAAACCCAATCCAAGTCAAATTGAATCCAATTCAATTAGAATTGATCCAAACCTTATTGTTCAATCAAATTAAGCCAATAAGCAATCCAAGTGCTAATTAATCCTCCCATAATTCACTAATACTTAGTGAATTACTTAATTACAACTTTTGCTTAAGATTAATTATCAATCACATTGATGATTTTATCCTATAATGATTCATTATCATCGATCAACCATCTGATCGGATAAAGAATCTCTTTTGTATGTGATCCCATATATTCTATTCTGTCTGATAATGAGATATATTGTGATCTCCATCATAATATCATCAAAACTTCTTTCGATGGATTAGAATAATTCTAACTCTGCCATTCAAAGATCATCGATCATCAAAATAATGCTTGATGAATCTCACAATCCACCAATAATACCTGGCAGTATGTAATGACAATCCAGCATAATGAAAGTAATGAACCTGTAGGTGCAGTTACCGTATAGTTTGATTCTTTTATCGTGGGTCCCAACAAAATGTAGGTCAAGGATAACTCCTCAAATCCGTTCATCTGTTATATGTCAAATTCAATCGACTTGAGTCTATGCGAAATTTTATGAAAACTCTTTTCTATCATTCACCTATTATGGTCATGGATTTTAGAACTCAGTCTCATGAATTGCATAGGATCTCTTTTTATCTATCAAGATCGATAGATCCCATCTAGGTACACATCCTATTCCTACAATAGATCTACTGTAGCCAACATACACTGTAAAATTTTGAATGGCTAGATAATCAAATGATTATGTAGTCAAAGTACAGCAATCTCACTATGAACAGCCGAAGCACCGTAGGTCAAAGAACTATCTATACTGCCGCAACTTTGAGTAAGTCACTGATGAGTGAGTAGCCATCTTAATGATTTTTTGTGTTAATCATGCTCAGTATCCTTGATCTCTATCAAGCACCTGTGCTCTCACTCTAGTATCTCCACACTGTCGATTCGAGACTCATCTACCCATGAAGGAAAGCGATCTGTGCATCGATCTATCCGAATCAGTGACCATCTCCATGATGATCTATCGATCGGAAGTATTTAAGAATTAATCACTAATGACACGTACCTCAAATTCTTAACTCTTGAGAATATATATCATCATCTGTAAATTTCTTGGATGTTTCATGGACACAATCATAACATAACATGAATGAAAAATAATCTAAATTTTATTTATTTTAAAATTTAATTATAAAATTATACCTTTAGAATGTGTACATGTGTCAGTCAATCTGGCTTCTAGGGCATACATCTAACACTCAGAGAGCCAAGCACTTCATGATCGGTGGTGACAGCAGACCACCAACAATTTACTGCCCTTATGCAATAATGAAGACTCTGACAGAGGTTGCTCATGATCTCCAGCAGCAGCAGTAGCAACGACGGTCGGAGGAGCCAGCACCGCAAGATGTGCCCTCCTGGCACAACCGCCGACCCCATTCTCCATCCTGCCATTCTACTCGACGTTCCCACCGAACGAGTCCTCAATCTATCCGATGGTCACCATGTCCTGACTCCCAGCACGCTCCGCATGCTGACTCTGGTGATCGTCGGTCTCCTTCCCTTCGACGAGCTCCACATAAGGGGAAGAGGCCACGGTCTCCGTCCAGTTCTTCTTCTTCTGGGGAAGATTCTATCCCAAGATATTCTCAGCATCCTGATGAGTCTCAACGATGGTTGGACGAATACGACCACAAACTGAGGGAACTTGATCACCACCTGGATCAGCTCCAGACAAATAATCGGGATTCCATCGATGAGTTCGGCATCAACATGCATCCATCCTTCTCTCGATAGATTCTCGACGAATCAATTTCTAGTTGGTTCAAGATGCTGCAGATGGAGCCATATGATGGCTCCACCGATCCACTCGACCACTTCAAGAGCTACAAGGCTCTCATGCTTCTTCAGAGGATATCCAACGCCCTCTTCTACATAGCCTTTTCGGTCACCCTTCGAAAAACCACCCGAACATAGTACTCCAAACTTCAACTAGGGAGCATCCATTTGTTCGAGCAGTTCAAGCAACTCTTTGTGGTGCACTTCAGCACCAACCGAAGGGTGCTGCAAAGCTCTAACAACCTCTTCTCTATCAGACAGCTGGATGAAAATCTCTACGGGATTCTGTGGCATGTTTCAACACTGCCATCCTAAAGGTCCAGGACCTCAATGAGCCGATGGCCACCATGGCCATGAAGTGGGGACTGTGAAGCTCCAGGCTCACCTACTCTCTGGATAAGATACTTCTCTGATCCTATGTCAAACTCCTCAAGCATGCATAGAAGTACATCTATGCCGAGGAGGGTGCGACTGACTGGCGCCAGTCCGAGGACAAATGTCAGAAGAAGAAGATGAAGAAGGAAGGAATCTCCATAAGACCTAATCAAACATGTGCTGAGAAGGAGGCTCCACCTTTCCAGCCAAGTCTGAAGTCTAAAAACTTTAGCCGTAGGTACGATTCTTACACCCCTCTAACCACTCCTCATGCACATATTCTTAGGGAGATAGAGGGGGAGGACTATCTTTGACGACCCCGATCGATGAAGTCAAAGACAACATCTCACAATCGAAAGTGCTACTATCGATTTCATCGTGATCATGTCATGATACTAGAAAGTGCATCGAGTTGAAGAATAAGATAGAAGACCTAATAAGGTGGAGATATCTCAAAAAGTACATACGGGACCAACCTGCACAGTTGCCTGATGATCCTTTATCGTAGTCGTGCCCTGACGAAGAGACTCGCACTCAACCTATGGTGGGCGTGATCAATGTGATCTCGACAGGATTGAGACTTCGAGGGACAGATGATTCGAAAAACTTCTCCAAATGTCAGTGGGCAAATGACGACATTGTCTTCTCTGAGGAAGATTTACGAGGAGTCCAAACTCCTCGCAATGATGCTGTTGTTGTATCAATAACAATAGCTAGTGATGATATAAAATGATGTCTTATTGATAATGAAGGCTCTGTTGATGTGATTTTCTATAATTGTTTCTCCTGGATGCAACTTTCTACTAACCAACTAAAATCAATCAATATTCCTCTAATTGGATTCACTGACGACTTGGTCAAAGTAGAAGGAGAGATAGAATTCTCTGTTACTGTTAGACAACCACCTCGCCAATCGACCGTGTGCCTCAACTTTCTCATACTTTGAGTCCCTTCTTCCTATAGCATCATCTTGGGACAACTCAGACTAAATACACTCCGAGCAATTGTTTCAACATACCACTTGCTTGTGTGCTTCTTGACGAGGAAAGAAATCGATGAAATGAGGAGAGATCAATAGTTGGCCCGACAATG
Organism: Elaeis guineensis; assembly: GCF_000442705.2. NCBI lineage: Eukaryota > Viridiplantae > Streptophyta > Magnoliopsida > Arecales > Arecaceae > Elaeis > Elaeis guineensis. Next base: position 21,264,762 of record NC_026008.2, on the reverse strand, counting down.
TTACTTAATTGTAATCAAAGAAAAAAGGCCAACTGAAGCTCTTTCCATCGATAATGGATTGGATCAAAGAGAAAAAAAAGTTGGAGAGAACCCACAAAATGACTCATTTCTGTACCCTTTAACGATGAAGACCTGACTAAAACCATCCAGGTTGGATCTTCATTAAGCGACGAACTACAGGAGAAACTGGTCAGCTTTCTGAGAAAAAATGCTGATGTCTTCACCTGATTTGCCTCAAACATACTGGGCATCCCTTCTAAGGTAATTATCCACTAACTAAATATCGATGTCAAGCACAAGTTGGTGCGATAAAAGAAAAGAAGTTTTGCTCCCAAACGATAGAAAAAAGGCTATCGACAAACAGGTTGACAAATTGCTGGCAGCCGACTTCATTCATGAAGCAACCTATCCAGATTGGCTCGCGAACTTCGTGATGGTCAAGAAAGCTAATGGCAAATGGCAGATATGCATCGACTACACCAACTTGAACAAAACTTGCCCTAAGGATAATTTTCCACTTTCATGGATTGATCAACTAGTCGATGCTACATCAGGCCACTAGCTACTCAGCTTCATGGATGCCTTTTCAGCTATAATCAGATCCAGATGGCACCCGAAGATGAGGAGAAGATGACATTTATTACCAATAAAGGCTTATACTGCTATAGGTCATGTCTTTCGATCTCAAAAATATCGAAGCTACATATCAAAGGCTGGTCAACAAAGTCTTCAAACACCAAATCGATCATAACATGAAGGTCTATGTCGATGACATACTTAAGAAGAGCACTGAAGCTACCCTCCATATCGATGATCTGGCTGAAGCTTTCGACATCCTAAGGAGACATCAAATGAAACTAAACCCAACAAAATATACCTTCAATGTTACTTCAAAAAAGTTTCTCAATTTCATGATGACGAGACAAGGCATCAAAGCCAACCTCGAGAAGATCAAGACGGTTCTCGACATGAAGCCTCCGACCTCTTGATGGGATATCCGATTTATCTCCAAGTCTGCAAAATGATGCCTCTCCTTCTTTAAAATTCTTAGACAGATGAAGGACTTCACCTCGATGGAAGAGTTCCAGAAGGCTTTCGACAACTTGAAGCAGTATCTAAGCTCTCTCCCACTCCCGACAAAGCCAAATATCAATAGCAAACTACTCATGTATTTGGCTACAACTCCTGAGGCTGTCAGCTCGATGTTGGTCCAAGAAGAAAATAAGATGCAAAAATTCATCTACTATATAAGTCAGGTGTTGCGCAGGGCTGAAATAAGATATTTTCAGATCAAAAAGGTCGTCTTCACAATTATTACAACTATTCGATGTCTATAACTTTACTTCCAGGCCCACTCGGTGAAAATTCTGATCGATCTTCCTCTGAGAACTCTGCTTCAATGATCAGACACTTTGGAGAGAATGGTCCAATGGATGGTCAAACTTAGTAAGTTCGACCTTTCTTATATTTCATGATCTTCGATGAAGGCTCAAATACTTGCCGACTTTGTTGTCGAGTGTACTCCAACCAATGATAACCAAGTCGAGGGCCAACCCCAAGAAGAGACTATGGAGCCTGTATGAATTCTACATGTGGGTGGAGCTTCAAACGTCCAAAGATGTGGCACGGGACTCATTTTAACCAACATCGACTGGATGGTGATTAAGTATGCTCTTCAGTTTGATTTCAAAGCTTCTAACAATCAAATCGAGTATGAAGCTCTAATAATCAGATTAAGGATCGCCAAAGACCTCGGTATGAAACACCTAAGAGTGTTCATTGATTCATAACGGATCGTCGGATAATCTCGAGGAGAATATAAGGCCCGCGACCCAGTTTTTTTCAGATATCTTCAAAAGCTTAAATCTCTACAAACATACTTTGACTATTTTGAGATCTTCTACATCCCCCACTCGAAGAATGTTCAAACTGATTTTTTATCTCAACTCGCTACCTCTGGCTACGGTGAGTTGAGAAAAATCTTCATCGAGCAACTTGAGAATCCAAGCATCGACTCCGAAGAGGAAGTTCACCAGACCCAAGTCGGTCACGAATCGAGCTGGATCGATTTGTTCATCGACTATCTGACTAAGGGAACCCTGTCGGTTGATCCTATCGAGGCACACCAAATGAAGAGGCTGGTATCCAGTACGTAATCATCGACAATCAACCCTATCGAAGATTGATGTCTTTACCCCTACTCAAGTGTCTCCGACCTTTCGAAGTCGACTACACTTTTTGGAAGGTAAATGAGGGCATTTGTGACAACCACTTAGGAGGCAAGTCACTATCTACAAGATTCTCTGGTAAGGATATTATTTGCCAACCATGCAGAAGGATGCTGTCGACTTCATGTAAAAGTACGATCAATGTCAAAGGTTTGCCAACATCCAAAAGCTTCCGTCAAGTCATCTCATGATCATTTCGACACTGTGGCCATTTGATCAATAGGGAGTCAACATACTTGGTCCTTTTTCATCGACCAATGGATAAAAAAGGTTCATTATTGTCACCATCGATTATTTCACCAAGTGGATGGAGGTTGAACCATTGACGTAAATAACAGAGTGAAAGACCATCAACTTCCTATAAAAATCTATTATCTGTCGATTTGATCTGCTCCGAGTAATTATCACTGACTATAGTCGATAATTCAACAACATCAAGTTTGAAGAGTTCTATGCGAGGTATCATATCATCATACACTTACTTCGATCGGATATCCACAATCCAACAAAGAAGCCGAGATGATCAATAGGATGATTCTGCAAGACCTAAAAATAAGAATTGATCAAGCCAAAGGAAGTTAGGCCGATGAACTCTATAATGTCTTGTGGTCTTATCAAACAACTTCTCAGATCCTAACTGGAAAGACTCCTTTCAAACTGGCATTCGGGACGGAAGCCATGATCCCAATTGAAATCGGCCTACCATCGACTCGAGTAGAGCGTTACGTTGAATCGACCAATTCGGACAATCGACGAACTGATCTGGACTTGCTCGATAAAACTCGGAGACAAGCTCGACTAAGGATGGCCTCTTATCAATAAAGGGTAGTCCAGTACTATAATTTTTGAGTCAAGTCTAAAATTTGACAAGTGGGGGACCTTGTCCTTAGAAGAGCCGAAGTCTTAAAACCGATCGAACAAAGAAAGCTATCTCTGAATTGAGAGGGCTCCTATAAAATCTCAGCAGTTCTACAACCAAGGGAGTATAAACTTGAAAACTTGGATGGCACAGAAATTTCTCGAATCTAAAATGTTGAAAATCTACGAATGTACTACCAGTGAGAATATCTTGTCAATAAAAGATTTTATTTTCTATAATTCTATGCCGAATAGTTCAAGTACTCGATAATCTATCGAACAAATTGATCACTTGACACTCGGCCAAACACCTGCCTCATCAGCTAGTATCCGATGAAACATTATTTTGACTGACACTCGATTAATGAAGTTGCAAAGATCCGACAACCGTAAGCATACCAGCTATGGCTCAAGGGCCGCGAGCATATAAGCTACGGTTTGCACACTGGCTCAGATGAAAAAATTGTGGTTAGTCGACTTACCCTCGATTGACCAAGGATCACTTGATCCGAAATGAAATAGAGATATTTTCTCTAGCTGACTAAGTTTCAATTTGACAGAACAATCTACGATGAATGATCTATGACTACAACTCGAATCTGACTAAGTTCCCTACAAAGCCGACTACTTGACTTACAAAATTTTTAAGTCTATCTACTCGATTATGGGTTTGCAACTTCCTATTGACTAACTTGCCTAGTCTTGCCGACTACTTAGTCATTTTTGCAGAAAGACAAGTAAATGGGCAAAGAAAGGAGACATGCAAATAAACATGAATACAAGTCGGATATGCAGAAAAGATCACTTCATTTCATTACTATAAGGGAGTTCATTACAAAAGGGAATTTACTACAAAGCTAAGGAAAGAAAAGTACAGGGGCAAAAAGCAAAAAAATACAAGGGAGTCTAAGAAGACGGAGGATGATCTTCATCGGCCTCTCCGTCACTACCCAACTCTTCCTCCTTTGGGAGCTTGTCGGCTTGTACCCCGCTCAGGTCGAGCTGATGCTGCAATCGATGGATGGCCTTCTTGCCATCCTCGAATCCAAGCTAGTACGCATCTACAGAAGCTTCGGAGAGCTCATCCTCATACTCCTTCGATCGCGAAACTCGACCAAAGCCCAAGAAGCTGCCTTCTGGGCTCGAGTTTCTGCCATCGATAACTTTTCTCTCAACTCCTTGATGGCCTTCTCAGCTTCTTACCTCTTTCCTCGATGAGGGCACCTTCTACCGACTCCATCCCCTTCTGGTTGTCGGCCCTCAACTTCCTGAACTCTTCCTTGTCTCTCTTATGCTGGATCTCTAAAGACACCAACTTTGTCTCCAACAGAGCGATCTTCTCCCACTCTTCCACAATGCGGAGAAGTTTCTCAGCAACTTCGATCTAAGTATGAGCAATTTGAGCCTTATCTTCAAGCTGGGCATTGAGAAATGCAAAGCCAGTCAACCCCTCGTACAAAATTATCATATCGTGTATCATCTGCAAAAGAGAAGATCAAAAAATAAATAAATGGTTAAGTCATTTACTCAGCCAACAACTATTTGGAAAAGAATTATTGAAGAAAAGATCGAAAATTTATCGATAACAACGATATGTAGAAACCTGAGAGAATCTTTGTGACTGGATGGGTCTTCCTATCTTTTCAGTCAGTGGGCAGTATGACCATCTTCATTAACTATTCGACGAGTCGACGACTCTGGAGTGCTTGGTCGGTAGCCTTAATGTGCATCCCCAGGGTGATGGTAGCCTCTCTGAAAGAGGTGTCTGGACCGTAGTCAGCACCTTCCCCTTGTCGGCTTCCTCCCGACCAGGTGCTCGATCGCTACCTATTCCATCTTGAGCAGAAAGGGCTTGGACCGCACCGACTGGTCTGGCTGGGACCTCAACGACGACAACGTCATCATCAATGAGAGCGACTGCGACTCCTATGACAACTTCGATAGGAGGCATCGATGAAGGAAGCCTTGACGGTGGCTAGGGCGGTGACAGTGGCTGCGTGCTCCTCGGTACCCAAGGGGGGATCCTTCTCTCGACTTCTTTGGTAGCTGAGAAGATCTGCCAGGATCGGACCCTGACTTCTCCTGATGGTACGTCAGAGGGATTCCTCTGAGACCCTCATGCCTACAAAACGACAACAAAAGAGTTAGTCCATAAGAGAAGGAAGAAAAAAGAGCTACGAAAATCTACGGAAGAAAGTCTACCTAAGTGGCTCGTCAGGCTTATCCTGACATCATACAATGATTGCTCCTCGAGGAGCTCCCACTGTGGAGGAATTAGGATGCCGAATAGCTTGTCGTACAGCTCCCGATCTTCCTCCAAGACTAGTCATTCTTGTTCGGAGATAGATTGGGAGTAGTCCAGCTCTAGCTAAAGCCCCAGAGGTGGTCGGCAACTAGATAAAAGAATTTATTCTTCCATCGTGGATGGAAGAAGGAAGTCCGGTGATAAACTAACATTTAGGTCGGAGACTGAAGAACCACCATCCCCATTTTCAAAGATATTTCTTCAATACAAAAAGAGCCCAAAAAAGCAAGATTCAAGGCTCAGACCGAAAAAGATGACAAAGTATAACAAAGAAAGATAAAATTCTAAAGGAATTGGAGGTGAGCAGGGCAGGAACTATATCATACAAGTCGAGGATATTGGTAAAGAAAGGATGAAGAAAAAATCAGAGTCTCAAATGAAAAAACTCCTAATAAACGGCAATGTAGCCATTAGGAGGACGAACAACCTGACCTTCTTCATCAGGCACCATCAGTCGATACCGACTAGGGATATGGTAATGACCCCTTAGTCGATCGATTGCGGCCTTAGACAACTCGAACCTCTCGATGAGAGGCCCGGGAGGATTGTCGGGAGCCTGTTGTTCATCCAACTCTTTCGAAACTAGATGACCCTATCGAGAAGAACCAACTTCAGGATCATCCTAAGGGACTTCCTCAATCTTCCTCTAAATGTTTGGAGTCCGAGAACCTTGGTCTCCCATAAGGTTCTCATCTCCAGACTCTCTAGTATAAGGTTCTCAAGAAGGGAATGATGACTTAGAGGACCGATGATGATGAAGGACTGATGATGATGGAGACTGACAACAAAAGAGATGGCTGACTATGATGAAGCCAGAATCGCTTAGGAACCCTAAGCTCTCTATTGGAAAGCAAAGAACCAGGGACTGAGGGCAAAGGCACTGGGATCGGAAGAAAGACTGAAGAGGGGGGGTGACCCCTATTTATAAACTCCTCTAACAGTCAGGACCGATGCAGAGAATTGTGCCTTCCTCAAAGATTTCGACATATGGCAGCCATCTCAATTGACTATTTTCTCGACTTTTTGATGCACCGTCATAGAGATCGTGCCAAATTAGTTAGATCCATGTGACCACAAGTCGGGCCAATAGACAATTGACACATGGATGACTTGAGTACCTTAATGAGTTATTGTTCTGCCATCCAATCTTCTATAATCATTATAGAAGATCGTCTGGAGCATCACGGTATTTATTACCGCATGACCTGCAATGTGATGGAGTTGTCGCATGCCCTACGAAATGATAAAATAATGGTTCGATCAACGAAACGACAAAATGATCAGGTGCAGTCTTCGCAACAACATTAAATGAAGAATAGTCGACAAAAACAACTTGGATCCATACGTCGGTTAATTCCTTTTGTCTGATTAAGGCTACATAATCGGACTCAGGAGTTGGAGGGCAGGTGTTGGGGTAGATCCTCATTGCCTAGCCAACTAGCCTTCTTCCTTGCCTCCCGACCGACCAAGTATGTTGCATCGATCAAGTGCTGTAGTCTAGTCCGATCTGGATCAATATGTTTTACCTCAATCGGCTCTCCACCGACTAAGATCGACGATACCTGATCGACTAAGGGCAACACACTTAACCAAGTTGGCACTAAGCCGACTCGATTCGACATGCCGCCTATGATGAGGTGTAATGTTCGACGTATGGCCGACTACTTTTTTGGTGCCCTACCAACTATCAAAATCGGTGACTGGGTGGCACCATTCAATGGGCGTCTGTCGGACAGTTAAACGTCAAGCATGGCTGCCATGCTACTCTATCAGTCACATTAAGTCACATCATCCAGGAGCCATATCTTAAACAGCAAGCTGCACACCATGATGGGAAGCTACGAAGTCATTAATTACACCATACAAATAGTAAGACCCACCACCACGGCCACTTGCGCACTGAATAAAAGGCACGCCCGCCATTAGAGCCATTTAAAAATGCCCCATGCAGCTCTATATGATGGGATACAATCGGAATGACTTCCCATCCTCCCACCCTTGACCTTGCTCTCTCTATAAATAGAGATAAGAAGAGACCCCTGATAGGTATGCACGCATAAAAAAAATACAGAGCCAAAACTCTGTCTCTTTTGCTCCTTCATCTATTAAGCTAGAAATTGACTTGAGCATTGGAGGATCCTCGCTGAAGCAACCTCCGATCAGGATTTAGTTTGCAGGTCTTGCCGTCGCTTCTGAACACTGCCGACTGGGCCTTCCGCCCTGTTACAGTTGATCTGACCTCCGTCCAATTTTCAGTTCAATAGATTGTGAGCTCTCGCTCTCATTTTTGACTGTCCTCGATTGTGCTTTTTCTCCAGCAGGTGGGCATCATTTTCGATTTCTCGCCGTCCGACACTCAGGTGCAATAACTTGACTCCCTGACCGACTACCTCACTGGAGACAAGCCGCAACAGACACCATTGCAATGGGTTTGGAATCTCATGATTCAAGTATCACTGATTGGTACTATACTTTTGGAACTTTATGACCAGCAAAAATTTTCTGAGTAAGACTATTACTTGTAATAGATCCCTAAATTAAGATGAGACTTTTACAGACTTGGATAAGCTTATCCCACAACTTTCTATCCCAAAAACTTGTAATGCAAAAAAGAAAAAAGAAAATACAAAAGGGAATAGAAATAAATGAGCCAAAGCTCAAGGAACAATGAAAGTTCATTGAAGCATAGTTAGGAGTCATGAAGGATGCTCTTTGAAGCTTAGACTTTTATTATTTATGCTTGAGTCAATGTTCTCTCAGTGGTTATGGATTATCTCTTGAAAGCATGCTCAATAATTTTTCATTCACTACTCTTAGAAGCTTACCAATGTGTTTCCCTCATTTTCATTCAATACCTTAATTTCTTATATTTTCCAATTGAATTCTTCACTTAAATGAACTCAAATTTGGCTGGAAAAGGCAAACTAGCCATTGGGATTGAATTCTATTCATTGTACACTACTAGAAAAACTTGTTGTTTGGCTATCAGTCATAAAGGGGTTGACTCCTTTTCTTTAGGGATCAACTCATCATTATCTGAGGTCAACTAATCTAGCTTTCAGATTGATTCTTAAAATACTATAGTTTTGATTGTTCTCTATCTTGTGCTTGTGGCCATTTTAGGATCAACTCATATTTGCTATAGGTCAATTCATGAAGTACTGGGATCGAATCTCAGAGTGGCTATTTTTTTGAACTTTCTGTCTTCTCTCTAAGACCATCTTGAGATTAACTCATTTAGATCTAAGTTGACTTGTCCTTGCTTCGGGTCGACTTTTGTTACACTAGGGTCAGCTTTTGCTACACCAGGGTCGGCTTTTCAAGATGTCATTTTTGAATGTTTTTTGTCCTAGGCCTGAGATTATTCTAGGGTTGACTCCTGCAAACCTAGGTTTAATTCATTGAAAGTGCTAGTGTATTCCCATGTGCGAGATCAATTCATGAATTCTGAAGGATTGACTCCTAAAACCTCCAAAATTATGAATTTTCTATTTAAGTCTGTGGTCATTTAACAGTTGGCTCCTAATTTCTTGGAGTCAACTCTTAAGTCAAAACTTCTATACATTGTCTTAAAAACTTTTTCAACTTATTTTATTTGAGATAGTTTCTTCCTTAATTAAATAGATCATTTTGAACACCTAAGAGATCCTACAACTATTCTTAAAATATACAATTAGTATTATTTGCACTCAAATATTTTGTTATCATCAAAATCAAATCTTAAGTCAACACTTAAAATCAAAAATCTCTAGAGATCAATATTTAATAGATCAGAGGTAAAATCTCCACCATATATACCATAGATAGCTAGTGAAAATTGGAGATCTTCCTATTTCCCATTGGGATGGTGTAAGGTATGGGATCAACTAATGTTGGTTCACTGCTGAACCATTTTGCTAGAAAAGAATATGATCTTTAACAAATAATACCATATCAGTGAATGACGTCCACAAGGTCTCTATCAAATGTTTTGTCTCCTCAAATCCATTAGTTAAACAAAAATGATTCATCCTTTTTGTTAATAAAAAGTAATGCAATCCCTAATCTTCTAATGTGGAATTAATGTTTCTTATGCCTCCTATTAAACTCTCTTTTCAAAATCTCAATGAATTGGGTGGATTCTCCTTCCTTTTTGTCGAAAAAAGGGCAAATAAACATGCATTAAGTCCCGCTTTTGAGGAGAAGATGTCAATTATGTGAGGCATTGGGTGGTGGAGTATCAATGAAATAAGGCCTTTATATACATTTCTAAATGCAATTGGATCCAAAAGCTTAAGTCTTTATGTTTTGAACCTAACATCTATATGAATCCTTTTCTTATCCACTTTTTATTTCATATGGAACTAAATCTCACACATGATCTACAAAAAGCTCCCCCATCATATGAGTTGACTCAATAATCTCCAGTTTGATCCACTACTCTCTAACAAACCATATGTCCAAAAGTATTTTTGATGCACTGTGTGTTACCACTCCAACCCAAGAACCTTTCCTTGCTCCATAGAGAGCCTACCTGGTGCGCAACTCGACTAGCTGCGTGTTATCATTCTTCACAAGATCGAAGAAAATAACATTAATATTGAAAATGCACCTTCAATACTTCGAGTTTTTGGGTATGACTTCCAACCATTGGCACAGATACGACTTCTTAAGAGGATAAGAAGTCAAATAAAAAAGGACTTACAAATACAGCCAACTTGTGCCTTTACCACTTGAAAAGTTTATGTAGGATCTTCAGTCATCAGCCCTGATACCAGTTACTAGGGAGATGAGAGGTCAAATATAGAAGGCCTTGAAGTACATGTTAGAACTCAACTTCACCCAGAAGTTTAAGCTATTAGATTTTGTGCCCACTTATGCATATATATCTTTTCTCTTCCACTATTTCTACCATGCAAGACCAAAGCTCACAAGCCACTTACTGGGGAGAGACTAGTAGAATGGAGGAGGCCATGTTATACATATTGGGATCTAACTTGATCAAGAAGCTTAATCCATTAGGTTTTGAGCCCAAACATGTGTATCAATCTTTTCCTATTTCACTATTTATTCCATGTGCGACTAAATCTCATATATAATCTTCAACATAAAGAGTCATGGAAATGTGTGATCTTTGGTGGTCTCAATGTTGCCCCTAACAGTTGTGTTTTGTACTATTGTCAAAAAGGAGAGATCTCTAGGTGTTTTATTTAATCAATGGACTAAAGAATATTAAAAAGGAGATTTTCAATTCCCAAAGGTAAGGAAAAGGGAGTCAAAGCCAACAATACAGTAGTTAAAGCAACTAAAAAGCATGAGACAGTACATATTAGGACAGTAATAGCATAACAATTGCAACAGTAGTCACAAAACATAAAATAATCATATCAAGTACTTCAGGTGCAATAATTTCTATCTAATATGTGATTTATTTCAAGTTTTGTGATAGAAAATATTCGATTTCATATTACAAGAATATTCATTAAAGGATGATCATAGCAATAAGCACTTTGATTATATCATTTCCTTGGGCATCAGCTGATACTTTTCCTTCCCAATAGCTGCTATAAATTCTAATGCTACTTTGAAGGCATTTATAGAAGCCAAGTCACTTAGATCGGTGGATGACCAACTTTCTTCACCTCCTGCTAGATCTGACACCCCACGAAATACAATTGTAGGTACACCGGGTGACACGGCCGTCTATTAACATCAAAAGGAAATTACTAAAGGAACACCACCCAAAGCTTCAAACTTTTCTCCAGAAAAAGGAAAAGCTTCTTCAAAATAAAGGTTTTCTCTTGCATATTAGTCCCTAAAAGCTGTCATATATATATATATATATATATATATATATATATATATATATATGCATGTACATGTACATATACGAACAAACAGATAGACAGACACACACACATATGTATGCATGTATGTATATGTATTTGTATATGTACGTATGTATGTATTAATCCCTATCTTTTTTATGTTTACATAAAAATCCTTATAATGTTCTTCATTTGTACACAGCAGTCCTTTCACTAGTTTTTCCTGATTGAACCCTAGTTAAGGCTAATCATGGATCAAAAGGATAAAAATGCCCTTGTCTTATAGTAACTAAGGCATAGGACTTGGCATCACTTACTTCGCCCTATTCTTGCTCAAAACTTGGCTGCAAAGAGACCAAGGGTAGAAGACCAATTAAGTTTGGGGACTAAGGCAAAATTATCTAGAAAATATAATATTGACAACATTAGAAAATAAAAATAGAAGCAAAATTCTTTGTGCACCGCGGGCGGTGCAGAACCGCACGCACCGCCGGTGGTGATTGGTTCCCACGCGGGGCCGATAAAAATTTTTTTTTTTGCACATCGCACCCCAGCCCCACGCGTGAACCAATCACCGCGGGCAGTGCGTGTGGTTCTGCACCGCCCGTGGTGCATAAAGAATTCCTCAAAATAAAATATTCCATGCTAATCTAGTTAACTTGAGGGATTGTAAACAGTAAGTTCCAATATTTTAGGGATTGAAATACAAACATGGAAAAAAGGGGGATTAACATACATGTATTTAAGATTTTTGGGACTAATCTGCAAGAACCCAAACAAGGGTTAGTTTACTCATAGCAAAGGTTTACAACTCAATTATCTACAAAAGCAATTTATAGAGCTAGCAAGAAATTTTGTTAAGAGAGGAGATGGGCTTGTACTGTAATTACGCTCAAGTGCTTGGGAATGCACCATTCATTCCCCAAACTTGAAACTCTAACTATTAAGTAATGGATGTGACCACTAGAATAAAGCCCCATTTATAAAACTAGCATGAAATCAAAAAAATTTAATAAACCTTTTTCTTTTGATTGATATCAAGATGAACCAAGAGGAGGATCAAGGTTCTCACAAGTGACTATGAAGCTAGCATATTCTCTTACATAGTTGTAGAAAAAGCTCCTATCTTACACTAGGTGGATATAAGGTGGAGGATTAGTAGCACATGAGTTCTAGATCTCTCTTTTGTTAACCTTAAACATTTATGAAATGGTATAACGACCAAGAACAATGCTGAAACATGCATTAGATTGGATTATATGAAGAGTTTGCCGCTATTTGAGATTACAATAAATGTGGTAACATATGGCCAACCTAAACAAAGTTTACTCTTACCAATCAGTAGGTTCCGAATAGAACAGACAATAAATCAAGTAAACATAGGGGCCATTTGTTTGTTTGTAATTCATCCAGGCTTCATGGGAATGCTGCAATTAGAAAATTATAGTTGCAAAAGTTCTTTCTATTTGATTGTCCGTAACAAAAAAATGCAAAAGCAATTTTAGCTGTTTGGTTGTATGATACTAAAAAAGATACAGGCTATAAATGATCTCGTAAGCTTACATCCTACAAAGAGTGATCTGTTTATTACTTGTGATATCATAACGATAGTTATTATAATAATATAATATTATAGAAATTATTTGATATTGTGATAGTGATATATACTATAAAAATAATAAACTTTGATTTTATATATGTTTATAAAAGTAACTAATATGCATTTATTATATAGGATTAAATTTTAATGGTTGCAGAGTGACGCAGGGACTCCTTTGAGGGTTTGCTTTAGTTGTAACAAATCTTGTATTTAGAATTGGAACCAACTTGTATGCAATTTCAATTACAAGATTTGAGCTCATTTTGCAATTCATATGCAGTTTACAATTGCAAGTGCAGGTATCCAAATAGTTGTTTTGGATGTTTGCAATTTAATTATGGCATTTGCAGCTGCAACAATGCCCAATATCAGGAAAAGAAATAGCCTCTTGCAGCAAGAGCAACTAATTCAGATTTGTGTATACAGTTTCTTAGGAAGAGAATACTCAAAACCAAAATGTAAAATGGAATTATTTCCTTTATCTTAACCCACTTCAGATTTAGAAATAAAATTTCACTAGTCTCAAGGTTCAAGTATTTGAATTTACCATCAAAACTGCAGCACTCTCCTCATCTATTGTTGAGACACCAAATTCATTGAAAAGAAACTTGCGATATGCAGCATTGTTCACAAATATGTCATCAGTTGACCCCTTCAGTCCGAACGCTACTTTTGGAGTCTGTGGCAAGCAGTAGGTTTCATTGATACACCTTTGTAGTGCCACCTACAAACCATTTATGCAGCCAAGCACATGACATAGCTTAAGTTCAATCTTTGACCACCCAAAATTATTTTCAATTGTCTTCTTATCTAATAATTTAATATTAGTCTTGCAAGCAAGAAATAAATATATTAAGCTAAAGAGAAATATTAATCAAAGATAGTGGGAATATATTAGAACATGGTGGAAACCTTATAAGGTTCCCATTTCCAATTGATAATCGATGGATTGGCCATTTTTGTCATGATTCACACCACAAGTGGAGAACACAACCTAAATCATGCATCAAAACCAATAATGAATAGCTTGCTGAATTTTGAGGGTCATACCTGAAGCTTTTCGGCAACATAGAACCATTCTGGATCCACTTCTAGCCAGAACACATACTGCATCTCTTTGCCAACTGGGAACAATTCCTCGGTCTTGTATTCAACACTTGATAGCCAGTTCTTACTCTCTGATGGAATGCTGTATTCCCCAAAGGACAAATCTGGAGATGACCCTTCCACTGAATTGAATTTCTGAGTTGAACCAAAGAAAAAGATAATTATATGAGAAAGATATCCACACCTCACCTTGAGTAGGTGAAATAAATTCAAACATCAGATTTCGATGTGTTTGCATCCTCTAGGGATGTGTTTGGAAACTTTTCCCTTCCAAAATCATGTTTATTTGCTTTTCCTAATTTATTTTTCTGGGTGGGCAAAGATCAGCACACAAGAAATAATCCTGCATTAATAAATTTTCAGATTCGGAGTGCCACAATGGCTTCTCCATATGCGGAAAGATTCTGTGTTCACCTTGGAATGTAAGAGGCAATCATTTGTGCAACAAAAGGTATGTATTTGTAATTATTGGATGAGGCACCATTGTGGGAGGACTTTTCCATGCAATATCCGAAAGGAACAAAGGACTGAGTGATTTAGCCGGTGAAGACCTATATACTACGTGCATGGTAATGATAAATGATTTTTTACGCTCAAAAGAAAAGCTTCAACAATAGTTTAACTCAAGGATTTCGAACAAGAGTACCATAATTCAGAATAAACTCAGAAAAACTTAGAAGACTTTTCCTGAATAATAAAAAAAAGTGTAATTAGGTTTTGATGCACGATCATTATTAGGTCAATGACTTAAACACAGCCACAGTGCATGATATATTTGAATTCTGGACCTATCCTCAGTGTTACCAATGTGGTCCTCCTCCATCATGATAATATGTGGCAAGGTAAGTCCAAATCCTTGGCGATTTCGACTGGCAGTTTACTCTGTCAAGGAATGAGGATAATGAAATGGGGCCTGGTAGAGCTAAAAATGTTTAAGTTGTGCTCTTTCTCTATTCCATGAGGGCCAAATTTAATTAGCCAGTCAGGACGACAATGCTAGAACAAGAGAACTTTAGGATGGCAGGTGGCCTTCATATGCTAAAAAATACACAAATAACTGCACTCTGTGATGTTGTTAGAGAAAGCTTACCATTTCCATTTATGATGCACTTCAACATTAGGAGATATCTACATGAAAATTTAAGCCTATCAATTAACATGATCAATTACCGTCCATGTCCAGGATCCTGTGAATGCGACAAACTTGGGGACGCTAACATCACCAAAGGATAATGAATCATTAGCACTTCCAGCTATCCCAAAGTGAACGAGTCCCCTGATATCAAACACATCAAGAAGAATCTGCACTGTGATTCCTGCATTCAACTGCATTCACATAAAGAAGATCATTACAAAATAATTAGGTGATAGCCATCCAAGTGACTTCATTATAGAAAACTTGCAGAAATATATGGTGATGAATATAACCACCGTGAAAGCCGGCTAACTTTTCTGTGTGCATGTTTATTGATGATATTGCTCCATCCAAATGAAAAGGTGCCAAAAGTCAATCATATTGAAGATATTGTTATGATAATGATCTTCACCACAAGTCCTCTGCCATGGTTTGACCATGGATGATTTCCCTTCTCTGCCTTCTTTGCTGTCTTCTTCTTTTTCAATATATCGAGTTGCGAACCAGTTAAAATGGAAGCATAACTATCTAAAATACATTACATTGATTGGGATGCAAATGTAAGAAAGGTTGAAGACACCACACTTGTTATATGTGGTTAATGCAATGCTTGATAACACAAGCTGCTGTAAGTCATGTGCGTCCAATGAAGCTTTTGCTTGATCTAGATTTCATTATTGCTAAAACATTCACATTCTAATAAAAGCCATCTTGGAACCAAATGACGTCCACATTAAGTTTAGATGGGCTTAGGTGAAGAACATTGCATGTCATTTAGGAGTCAGACAGCAAGATAACCGAAAGAAAAGATTGCACATTATCTGAATGAGAAAAGTTTGGACTTAGTGAATCTGAACAGTGAGGTCTTTCCTCTGAAGTGACTAAGACAACACCATAGTAATAATTTTGATTTCTCTTCTTTATCTAAGCAAAATTAGTTTACCAAATGGTTTAAAATCTTTCTTTGCTTGGCATTGATTCAGAAAACTAGTGAACAAAAATTGTAAGGACCACATGTGGAAATATTCATATAAACAAAAACAGAAGAAACTCCCCATCATCTAAACTATATACAATTACAGACACCATAGTATGATGATAATATGGTGAGAAATGCATCACGATAAAAGTAATATATCAAGAATCATCATAGTAGAGAGACAGAGGGAGATTAAATGAAAATATACAATCATGGATATCACCATAGGATTGATGATGATACATGAGAGACGCAACTGCTACTAAAGTATTGTATGAGTAATCGAATTATAGAATTGCAGTAACTTGAGAGCAAGAATAACATCATAATATGACTTCGAATCTAAATCTTTAAGAAAAATACTGCAAACAATCAACGCTATCTTAACGCACCTCATGAATAGCCAATGCTATAGATCACAGTCTGTTATAGCAAGGGCAAGTACATCAACTAGGACTGAGATGCTTTGTTTCACACACCTCATTAATGGCCCTTATTATGTTCTAGTAAGGGCAAGTATTGTATCAGAGTAATCAAATAGTACTAGAAACCAATAAACAGTACAAGATAAATCAGTACAAATTCTGAAAAATAGTTTCTCCACTGATGTCTGATGCAAAGCATTATGTTTTTAAAGCATAACAAAACGAGTAAGTACCCTTCTTTGGCCTGACTTCACCCAGATCACATCAACATCTCGAATGGTCCCGATGTGAAATCGTCGTCCTGAACATTTTGAAAATTTGAATTTGTTATACAAAAATAAAGAAACTCACACTGAAGTTTGCTCATGTTTTTGCTGTACATACATCGCAATTTCTAAAAGTTTTGATATTAAAAAAAGAATAAAATAAAGAACCCAATTATAAATTTATAGCGTAAGAAGTGCAGTTATTTGCGATAAATCTAAGACATACCAAAGCTCAAACACACCAATATCTAATTATTTTTCCTTTCTGTTTTTTTTTTTTTTTTAATGTAGGATGACATTTAAACATATAGTTTGCTCACGGCTTCACACGGCTACTTTTCAAAATTTTAAACCAAAATCAAGGATAGTAATTATTTTCAAAAAATGTAAGACTTGATAAAACTCAAACATGCTACTACTTATCTCACTTTCATTTCGGCTCTCTGTTTTTTACAGCGTCCCAACGGTCAAAAATTCGAAGTCAACGTGGTTGGGGGCGGGAGGGGATCAGGATACCGTAGAGGTCAAGCGAGGGGATATCGGAACCGGGGACGAACTCGCCGGAGGATCGAACGGCCTGGGCCTCGGAGGAGTACGCCATCACGAGACCGATGAACGGCCCACGTTCGTTGACCCGGTCCACCGCCGCCCGGAGCGGGTGCACCAAGGGAAGCCCCGAGGAGCACGGGACCAAGAGAAGTACGTGGACGAACACCGAGAGCCCCACCAACCTCCATCGTCCGATCTCAGCCATGATGGCAGAAAGGAAAGCACTGCCAATGCCCAGGAGTTGGTTTAAGTGTCGGTGAAGCTGGGGGAGTCCGGGTTTTATGGTTGGGGGTTTGTGGGAAGAGGATTAGGGGGGGGTTGGTTGGATGTGTGGACAAGATCTTGTGTGGGTGCGAAGTTGACTCTAGAATGTCAATGTGGTGAAATAGTAGAAAAGGCTGAATGTGTTGATCCTCCTGCTGAGGCTGGGTTGGGACATGGTACTATATTAGTCCAACAGGCAACAGAGCATGGACAATAAAAAGAAACCTGGGTGAAGTAATGTGCTCGAATATTGAACGAGAAATGCCTCATGGTTCAGCTATTAGTGCTATATAATTTTCTTTTGTTTTCTTTTTTTTTTTTTCTTGATTTGAATATGATGACTTTTATTATTCGATTAGTAATTGAGAAGGGCAGCTGGTACTACTATTTTGTTGAATTTTTTTTGATTTGAGAAGCCGTCGTTATTTCACGATGATAAAATTATGCAAAACTTAATTCTATAGTCATAAAATTTAATTATCTAATATCTATACTTCTAACATCTAAATTATATTCATACTTGTTTAAAACAAATATGAATATAAATTTTTGCATCCAAATAATATCCATATCTGTATTTGTATTCATCAGATAAAATACATATGGATATAGATATGCTGATATCCGATCCGTATTCGATCTGGTTTCATCTCTACTATGGCAAGGCATCAATAAAGTAGCTAGTCCAAAGGATCACATGTACTCAACTCTAAACCATCACAAGCACATATCAAGTCTATAGTCGGCACCAATAAAGTAGCTAGATCAAAGAACCACAAGTGCTCTCTAAATTACTACCGCTACATTTTAAGCCCATGGTAGGGCACCAATAAAATAGCTAGCTTAAAGCACTACAACCCATATTTATTCACGTATAATTTAATTATATGCTTGTTAAGTATTATAATTCAAGATCACATTCTTTTGCAAAATTTGATGCACATGACTACCAAAATCCACCCAAATTAAGATCAATGATATATGATATATAATATCATATCGAGCCATATATATACTTAATAAATAAGTATATAATATTCAATTGTCAAAAACCATATAGATCAAAATCACTAATGTACAAAGAAGATGGCGATGGCATGGTGGTTGGTTAGTACAAAGAGTATGAGAGGAAAATAAAAAAATAAGAGAAGAAAAGGTTCAGCCCTTTTTTTCTTTTTCTTTTTTATTTTTTTAGTCCATGATTGGATTTCCAGCCGACAATTATCGCCTTATCATGAGGCCTCAAATTACTCAAAAGAGCGGCAATGGCTAGCCTAAATCGAAATTGACGGCTGGTGGCAGGGGACAGCAAAAGAGGAAAAAAAAACTGAAACAGGAAATCTTTGTTTCAAAAAAAATCCAACGACTTGCTGGTCTAAATCCAAACAACAATGATGGCTTAGGGATTAGAAGAGAGAGAAGAAGAAGAAGAGCGACTGGTTCTTACCTCATCTCCAGCAAGGTATTGATAGTTGCCAAGTGAGATCTCTTGATGAAAACTCGAAGGATTCTTGATAGAAAACTTGAAACTGATGACTGTAGAAGGGGATTTTTCTAATGGTGGAGGACCTAGAGGAATGAGTAGAGAATTTATAGAGACTTCTCAAGGGTTTTGCTAGAGATCGACATACCCTAAAGTCCTTCCTTCCATCGAAATCGCAAAAGAAAATAGACTTCAATCGGGAGTGTTTCTCCCTTGCACACATAACACACATGTTAAAGATCCAAGTGGCCAGCCTAGCCCAATAAGGGGCCAAAAAAGTTGGATTATCTTACATCCCCCTCCCCACCCCACTTTAACAATAATTTCATCTTCAAAATTGATATACCTTGAAGCTCAAATGATGAAAGTGCTTAACCTTCACATCATCCTTGAACTCCCAAATAGTCTGCCTTTCAAACTGTTGGCTCCATAAATTCTTTCCATAACGAACTTAAATGACATCTCAAAGCTTGATCCTTTGCACTCACAAAACATATGGGGTTCTCTTGATACTAACACCTTGACCTAGATACATTATTTTTGCCCATGAAATTGATTGCTCTTGGTTAATTCTATATAGAAATAATAATCAGCTCAATTTTCTCCTAATAGAAGTAAAAGAAGGCTTGAGCATTGGATGCTCTTCATGGTCTACAACCTACTTTCTTCTCTCAACCTTCCTTATGATTTAATGATTAAACTTTTATCTAGCAAAAAACCTCAAGTTGCTTCAAACAAATAGAGTAACAATGTAGAAGCTAGAAGAAGATCTATGCCAAAATGTTCCATGTCCAAGCCTAATCGAAGGACCATCAATCTGTTAATACTAAATCTAAGATATAAAAAATTCTGTCTAACATCGTCTATAATAGGAGAACCTACTCATAAGAATTGCATAGTTATATCTAGTTTAGCCAAAGAATCAATAACATGGTCCTTCCTATTATCAATAAAATTCTCCTCTACTATGAAACTAACTCAAGTCTTTCATCACAATAACTTTTTGATCAAGGAATCAATTTGATTAATCTCAAAAATACCTAAACCATCACACTTTCACTGCACATTCTGATGTATGTCCATCGAACCCTCTAGATTCTTTTGCCAAATTCCAGCAGGAACGTCGCTTTACATTAGAATCTAAAGAGATCCAATCTTTTAAATTGTTTTGATAAAACTAGAGGAAAACTTTTAAATTTCTTTATCTTTATTATACCTCGAGCATGCTGCATCAAAAGTAAATCTTGAGCCACTAGATATCCATGTTTGAAGCTATGACATAAGCTTCACCATCACCTCAAAACTCATTAACTCTAGGCCAGCTTGAATTAATCCTGACTTTACTAATAGTTCTTTAGACAATCAAGATCAATTTTTCTCTTAGAAGGTTAACTCCAAACTCTAACCAATTCGAAGACTCCAAGTCAACATTTTTATTAACTTAGTCATTTTTTTATAGAGTTTGCTTCACCACAATCTTTAGCATCAATTGACAAATCCACCTAAAATCTTGTCCCTTATATGTTAAACTCATACAAGTCTCCCAAACCATTTTCTCCACTCAATACAATAATAGTAGCATGATTCCCTAGATATAATCATAAACCTTAACTTTGACTTGGAATTTAACACACTCGATAATCTCCAACAAATATAGGGAATATCCAGTAAGCTAGTCCAAAGATGATATTTTAAATTATCAAAGATTCTACCAAAATGTAAATCTCATATCCTCATAATAAAATCTAATCCACCAATAGAGAAATTCACATATTTGTAACATCACAAATGTATTTTCCTCTATATGCCACTTTCATTCGCAATCTACATGTAGATTCAACCCTTGAAGGATATTCCTTTCGATTTTATGAAATTCTTTCTTTAGCCATATTTTAAACAACTTCTTCTTGCTAATAAGCTGAAAATTTATGACCAAACAAAACTAGAATGTCATCATGGTTTACACCCATATCAAGTTTGGAATTCCTATTAATAACTGAATAAGTATACATGCCACAATATGACCTACTAATCAACATCTCTCACACTTATCTTAGGTCAATGCCACTTATCAAAATTGAAGACAGAACTCATTTAGCTCCTCTATACACATTTTATGCTAACTTTGCATAAATTTTATCACAATACCCAGTGATCTGAAATCCAATCTTTGAATCTATTTTTGCTACTTCTATCATGTCCCTAGTGATCATAAACTTAAATTCTAATATCACTTAAATTACAGTTTTTTGTAATCATAACCTAAGCTCTGATATTACTCTATCATGTCCCAAATCTAATACTCGAGTTGGCCATTTGATGGACACATATTTTCTAGGATAAAGCCTTAAAGAATATGCAAGGTCTTAGAATCCATTATAACCTCAATCTTCTGTGAACATTATAGACTTAATTCATAATAAATATTTTATATTAACAAATATCAAACTTTATATAATTGTAAAATTTAGTCTTTCGATTGATATTGATGATGCTCTATCTAATCAATTCTTTCAACCATGATCCTAATCTTGTCAAATACATATATCCTGTAACTTTAAAAAAAGTAAAGAAGGGGATGTGAGTTTTATATCCTAGTAAGAAATACCACACACCAATACCAATATAATAATAATAATAATAAATTTATTAATAATTGTTATTCATATAAATCTCATGTCACAAAATACCATAATCATAAAATATGTATAGCAAACATATATCTTTTTGTGTAATAAATCATATCATATAATTATCTCTACACAATATATATATTGGATCTGATCGTACTAAGGTGCTTGACTCTAGACTAGACAATCACGTTCCAACCCATAACAGGGTGTCAATAAAGTGGCTAATCCTATAGACTCCCACAACCATATTTCAAGCCTATGACAAGGCATCAATAAAATGACTACTCTTATAGACTACCACAACTACGTTTCAAGTCAGTGGCAGAGCACCAATAAAATAGTTAGTCCAAAGAGCCACGGATGCTCAATTTTGAACTATCACAATCATGTTTCAAGCCCATGGCAAGGCACCAATAAAGTGACTATTCAAAAGATCATAAGTGCTTAACTCTAAACTACTATAGCTACATTTCAAGCCTATAGTAAGTACTAATAAAGTAACTAATCTAGAGTACTACAATCCTATATTCAATTACATAATTCAATTATATACTTGTTAAGTATTATAATTCAAGATCATACTCTTTTACAAAATTTAATGTATATGATTACCAAAATTCATCTAAATCAAAATCAAATATATATGATATATAACATCATATAGAGCCATATATATACTTAATAAATAAGCATATAGCATGTAACTATCAAAAATCATATAGATCAAAATTCTTAATGCATAAAATAATAGCTGATCAATATTTGAGAATTCTTACCTCTAATGGAGACAAACCCAACTCAATAAGTATAGTCCTGAACCATAGCTGATGAACCAAAGTGTTACATGTCCTGTATAAAGCCTTCTTGCACAAATGACTTCTCCTCTATAGAATCAAACCCAAATATTTAAAGAAAATCACATAATAGATATTAGCAACCTAGACCTCCTAGTGAAGCCCATCGGGGGTCCATTATTGGATCCCTGAATCTCCTTCTACTAATCATTTGAATCAACTAAAAAAGAAAGAAGAAAGAGAGAGAGAGAGAGAGAGAGAGAGAGAAGAAAGATAGAGAAGAGAGAAAGGAAACATGCGAGTTTTGGAAGCTCTCTCTCTCTTTCTCAAAATAGGAGGTAGTGGAGGTTGTCTAGGTGGCAACAACTAAGGGTGGCCTGATCCAGATGGCGATGGCCAAGGTGGCTGTCAGTTACAGTATCATCAGTGATGGTGGTCGGCTGGTGTAAAGAAGATGAGAGGAAGAGCAAGAAGATAAAAGAGTTTAATTTAAAAAATTAATTAGAAGGGGTTCTAGTTAATTGATGGACTTAGGTTCATTGTGTATTAGACCTAATTGGATTAGGTGCATATGAACCTGACCTACTGCTGGCTAGATAAGGAATCCAATAGGTCACAGACAAAAGAAAATTGATCTTGAACTTTTGATTAGGTCTTGTTAAACCTAATTAAATAAGGATTTGGTTGAAATCCTAAATGGATTTGAATCAAGCATGCTAGCACGTGTTTAAACCCTTATCCCCAATTTGATTGGATTCAATTTTGGCAATGGGCTTTGATTAGTTAAAGATCAGATCGATTGGACTTCTAATTGGATTTTGAATGGTTCAAATCCTAATTTTAATTAGGTCCATGGCTCCTTAATTTTTGGGCATCCAAGAGTTGGATGTTGGAAAGGTTTAACGCCATATGGAAGGGGTTCACGCCATGAAATGGCACCTCCTATTTTCTCTCCACACCTCTCTCTTATTTTTTGTGTGAAAGAGTTTCATGCATTCATCTGATTCCTCTCAAGTGCTTTTAATAAATAAGGATTTGTATCGCCGCATTTTGTTTTGAAGAGTCCTTCTTTAAAAAGGATGTCTTCATGCATCTGGGAAAATTTTCTCTAGAGTTTTTCTAAGCACCATAAGGTAGCATCCCTTTGGAAGAATCCTTCTTTAAGAAGGAACTCCTCATGTCTCTTAGGGATTCTTCATGCACCATTTATTCCTGAGGTTACAAGCATTTTTGGTGAAGGGAAGCACCAAGAGTTGTGCACATATCATATTCCCTCGTGCCTCTTCCTTCCTATTTATTTGGAAAGAGTTTCTATCTTTAGTAGGTGCTGATCCCATATGCCCCACGTCCCTTGGAAATTCAGTGCACAAATAGTGAAATAGCGTGAAAGAGTTTGATTTGTTGTAGAGTCTTCTTTGGAAACAAATCTCACATGCTACATGGAGATTTCTGGCATCCAAGTGTTGGACATCAGAAGAAAACTCTATGCTAAAAGAGAGCTTTTTCATGCACTTTTATTTTCATGTGAAGAAGGTCTTCATGTCCTAATTTGTTGCACCAAATGGAGAAGTCGTTCTATGAGAAGGACTCCTCCATAGCTCATGCCAAAAATATTTTGGTGATGCTGGTTTTTACACCCAAGTGTTAGGCGGTTCAAGGGTATTTGACACCCTTCATGACTCTAGCTTGAGTTAAGTTTAGGGGCTGAAAATAGATTGATTTCATTGGGCTTGTATGGGGGTTCCTATGGTCCAATTGTTGGATGATAAAAAATCCAAAAGTTGGACAGCATAAGGGCTGAGTGGAAAAGGTTTTCACAAGTCCAAGAGAGGAAACAAAGGAATGTAAATAATCACTTAGAGTTGGTGATGCGAGGAAAGGAGCAACAGCTAATTTTCTTGAGAAGAAAATTCAGCGAATTCAGATTAAGGAGAGTCCTTGATCTAAATCCGTGTGGATCACCATTGGAGGGCACATGCTTGGGTGCCTCGAAGATATGGATTATCGAGATATTTGGATTTACATGTTTAGTATAATATTTCTAATCTCTCACTTATATGCTATGTAATTTATGTTTGATTGAATGCATCAAAGTGATTTTGGGTTTGTAGTTTGGATCACTTATTTTCAATTATAGATGCATGTTAAAAATATTTAAAATTTAATTTTGCTATGCATCCGAATTTCAACAGTGGTATCAAAGCCATCCTTGGTTGATTCGATCAAACGGCATGTTATTGTTATGATATGGATTAGATCCAATTCATGATATGTCAAAAATTAAAATTTTAAATAATATTTAATTGCTAGTTTGAAGTATTTCTTGTAAAAGAATAATAGTTATCTTATCCATAATCGAAACTCTGACATGTAATTCTATATCTTTATGACTTGTGCGACAAGTTTGGACTTGTCTGATAATCTGAAATTTTCATGATATTGCTACCTTGTGCATGTGATGCGCAAGGCGAAGGGTTGTGGCATGTGATGCACACACCCTAGACCCAGGGCCGGCCACCACAGACGGGGCATTGGTCATGGTGGGATCTTCCATCATGATTTTTGACCTAGTCATGTGGATGGATGAAAATTTCAATCAAGGATGGGATGCTTCAAATTTGGTTTAGGATTTATGTCGATGGGTTTGTTTTGACTATAATTCATTAGCCTAATTTGATTAGAATTTATGATTATAGATCAAATCATATTCATAATTCTAATTTGATTAGAAATTATATTCAATTAAAGTTAACCAAATTGTCATTCACCTAATTTGATTAGAACTTGAGTTGCTGTTGATCAAATATTTACAAACCTAATTGAATTAGGGTTTATTTAAGAATTGGTTAACTTAACTCAAAAGGGTAACATGTGGTTGACTTATAATTGAAATTGGATCAAAAGTTGAACCCGAATCAAAACCCTAGATGGGTCTTGCGCCTATGAATTTAAACATCTCAAATGACGTGCATGAATGATATGACAATTAGAATAACATGGTTATTTGTTTTCATGCTTTCTATAAATATTATAAATTGCATGATGGATGGTTATGGACTAGAAACACCCATATGATGGATGTATCTGTGAATATATCTGTGATGGCTGATTATATGAATGTATCTGCAATATAGGGATAGGTGGACCCTAATGTATTTAGATTTTCAACTGTATCTTTCTATTCCTGCCTTTGTATGTTTCCAGCTGATTTTGATTTTTACATGTTGATGTAAAATTAAATATAAAAAATTTTATTTGAAAATAGATAGAAATTATTTTTTTTTATTTTTGGATAAAGAAAGAAGATGGAACATTCATAAAAACCTTCATGGAGATGAAGACTCGACTACCAGGTGATTTAAGAGTAGAGGCGCATGTAGTTTGACCATGAGATGGTTCAATCTATGATGCGCCTAGGGTTAGACCCATAATCCATCCAGTGCCTCAGATGGATTATATTAAGAAAAGTCCATAACCATTCATTTTTGTTAAATATACTCTTTTCTATTGGTAGTTGCATAATATAAATCACATGTGATGTATATTTATATGTTCTGAATGTACTTGAGACCAAAGACCCTCATAAAAAAAATTATATTAAGTCATAATGGTGAAGTATTTAGAATACTACCCATGTCTTCCTTCATGCTAAGCCAATAGAGTACATCAAAAACTATAGTGAGTTTATTGTGCTATCCATAAGACTTGCTTTAGAGCTTAATGTGATGTTGACTTAGTGCATATTGATGCTTATATCATGCTAAGTCAATAGAGTATGTCAATAACTGTAGTGAGTTTGTTATGCTATCCACAAGGTTTGCTATAGAATTTGATATGATGTTCACTTAGTGATGCTTATGACATATTTGGGTACTGCTATTTTATTGTGCTATCTACAAGGACAGTATTATTCAGATATGATCATATGAAAATAAAGGATATCACTTTACTAAAATACTATAGTTTATTGTACTATCCACAAGACTATAAGTATTTTAGAAGCAAAAGTTATGTTGAAAGTTACATAAGATGCAATTGATAAAGAGTTATCTATCCTTGAACTCATAGAAGTTTGTTGTGCTATCCACAAAACTTTTATGAAGAATTGGGATCTTAACCCCACTTGAAATTCTGACAACAGAGTTTCTCATTTTCCATACTTGAGAGCTATGAAATTTGTTAAATAAGTGGAAGACACAATTATATAAAAGACCTCATTTAAATTGTACATGTTATTATAAGCAATTCATTGATGTTTTGTTCTTTATATATTCATTTACATTTTCACTATCACTGCATGGTATATTCAGTGCCATTTAGGGGTAAAAGGATTCAAAACTCTACAAGTAATAGGGATAAAAGATAAGATCTAACCATAGAAGCCAAAATAAATACCACTTTAACTATAGATTCTTTAAAGCAATAGATAAATATTAAAATATTATGATGGGCAAATATTATAAGTTTTCATGGTGAACAAATATACAAAAAAATAGATATTTGAATTCCATAAACTAAATGATTATCCATGGCAATGTTATGATGGAGGAGGAGGTATCATCTTGTAGCATTATCCGAAGTTAAAACAAAGATTTGGATACTTGGTACATTGATGATTTTGTGAATCTCAAATAATTATTGTATGTTCCTTGTGCATATTCCTCATGATCAAGAGATGATTTTTAGATAGTCAGTTAGGGCTAATGCATATGATACTCCATCATAGTTGGTCATAGACTTAGGGTAGTGTCAAATTGAGCTACCATATCTCAAAAAATGTCATGTACTATAATATTATTTTTTAAAAAAAGGACCTCAAAATTTCTTGCTAAGAAAAAAAATTTTCAATTATTCAAAACTAGATTTTTTATTATAATAGTGAATAGTTTTTTTTTTATACCATAGTGATCAAGTTATGCATAACAAATAGGTCTCTAATTAATATTTTTAGACAAAGGAATTTACTATAATGGTATAATGAACATAATCTTCTTTGGTGGAAAATATCTATATACGGATCTATTTATGGGTGTTTTAGTGACTAGGATTCGGATCCATAATTATGTGAAATGGACTTTGATCTAAGATGTTATATGAAACAAATTTTATTTGGATAAGTTGGAGAGAAAAATAATTCCCCTATTATTACATCTACTCAAGGTGGCACACAGCAATATTAACTCAAGTGACCTCAAAACTTCTTGAAAAGAAAAAAAAAATTTCAATTATTCAAAACCAGAAGTTTTATTATAATAGTGGATAGTTATTTTTATACCATAGTGATCAAGTTATGCATAACAAATAGATCTTTTAATTAATTTTTCAAACAAGATATAATGAACACGACCTTCTTTGATGGCAAATATCCATATATGGATCTATATATGGATGTTCCAATGACTAGGAGTTCGGATCCATAATTATGTGAAATGAACTTTGATTTAAGATGTTTTATGGAATAGATTTTACTTAAATAACTAGGAGAGAGAAAATAATTCTCCCATTATTACATCTACTCAAGGTGGCACACAACAAAATTAACCCAAGTATTTGTACTACCAAAAAAACAAAAAGCTTAAGCATAGTAGTTGATCTAAACCAAAAACAGTATTGTCATATGATCTTGAATGCACTCTTAGACCCCTAAGGCAACAAGACAATACAACATTTTAAATTTTTCTTGATGAGGTGACTTGAGTTATTATAAGTCAAATTAGCCTAATAAACCTCAAATACATAAAAAATAATGTTATCAAAATATTGTTTAGAGATTTTGTTTAAATATTTAAATAACTGTTATGTGTACTTTATTACATTAGTTTTCATTTAATTAAATCATTTCATTGTTCACCTACCATAATATTATTTTTCAAATTTTCAAATATAACATTTGATACTATATATATGTATAATTTGATTAACAATGAAAAAGACTAAAAAAAATTCCATTACTTTATTATTTTTTATTTATAATGATAATAATAATTGCTATATTAGTTCAAACTAAGCTCCACTAAGCCTTAATCTGAAACTCTAGTTTGGACCAACTACATGAATTTTTTTTCTCCGTTCCACTTTGTTTAGGGCCACAATTTTTGAAAAATCTAACAATATCAAATCTTTTCTTACTACTTCATCGTATTTGATTTTTAATCCATCTCTACTCATCTTTCCTTTTATATATTAAATCACTCCATGCTAGAGCATCCCTTGACATATATTTTATATATCCAAATTGTCATCCATCTCTCAATTTCTCTTAAATTGATACTACCTTTATCTTTCTACAAATATCTTTATTTTTCATTCCATCTTTTTTATATTACCATACATCTATCTCAATATTCTCATTTCAATTATATTTATCATGTGCACATATTGTTTTTAACTCCTAATATTATACACATAAAGCATTGCTGGTCGTATTGCTATTCCATAACTTATTTTTTTGTAACCTGATAAGTATCCTACAATCACATTATATCCTACTTATATTTCTCCATTTTATCAAATAAACTATAAGAAAATAGATCTTTATCAGCATAGAGAAGTGCGCCTAAAAGTAAGAGATAATACCATCAATATCTTCAATGATATTTTTATCAAATATTGACTTAATGTCGCCAATAATTATGTCACTGTTGAATTAGTGATATTTTCATTGATGCTGCTAAAAGACTCTTTATAGTAGTATTTTTTTTAAAATATCTACCAACATTTTAGCATAGTCACAAATTTCATTAACTACACAAAAAATTATCATGCAAAGAAAAAGGTAAAGGAGAATGTAACTAACAGCAGCACATCAAAGTGTTGATAAATATTAATTAGTGGCATCCACAAGCACTAGTGAAATATTGTTAATCAATGATAATTTTATGAATGCTACTCGAAGGTTTATTTTATAGATTTTTTTAATATTTACCAATATTTTTGAAATGCTACCAAATCATTTAATGACAATAAAAAATGTCGAACAATGATAAGATAAAAAGGAATGAAGCAAATAGTGATGGTACAAAATACTATTAAAGATCGATTAGTAGCATTGCAAAGTGCTAGTAAAAAAAATATAACCATAATGGTAGGCTTATCGATGCTTTTACATGTTGGTAATACCTTTATATTTTAATTTTTTAAATATCCTTTTGTAGTATTTCATGTGCTCATGATAGTTATTTTGAATAATTGAATATCATTATTTTATTCAACTTATACAGAACTTGTTTGAAATATATATGGAATGCTCATTAATATATTATAAAATACACATCCTGTAACAAGAATTATGAAACTAAAAGTGCTCTTAATAAAACCATTCATATAAAATAATAATTATTTTATTGATACTTTTTAGAAATATTAATAACATCCCACAAAACTAAATTGAAAATATAAATTAATTCTTAAAGCAAAAGCATAAACACTCCACAAAGTAGACAAACCCAAAGTACTTCTGATTATTCATTAAAAATTATATACATAAATATGAAAAAGAAAAATTAAATTCTGAAGCAATTCATCCGATGCTTAAGCAGGAACCATTTGCAAAACAAAAGTAAATCAAATATTTAGATCATGATTATGTAATTTGTATGCAAAAATAATTAAATAATTTATAAAATATATCATGTTAATACATTTATTACAAAAGTCAAAGATCATACAATTAATGTTTGCTCAAAAGATATCTCTAATTCTTCTATAACATCCATTAGACTTTATCAAAGGCTCGGTTATCTATTTTTATCATCTCAACATATTCTTTGAAGCTAGAGCCCCAAGTACATTCTTTTTCACAATTTTATTGGAATCCTTGCTTATAAGAGTTCGTAGTGCTATATCAAGATGAGGCATTTTGAAACTCTTGATCACAACTCTATTTCTTTCCGACAAATAAAAATTCATATGTAATAATATAAAATATTAAAAAATTAAATAATAAATTTTTAAGATAAATCATGTAAAATAAGATTCATTTGTCGTAAGGGAAGAGGCATACTGTAACTATCTTTTTTGGTCTATTTTCCTAAAATATGAAAATATTATTATTAGTTTTTATTGTAGCATAAATATCAAATGGTTTCAGCTATATAATTGGTTTATGTACTTCCTAACCTATCATCTTTATGATAAAAATGAAATAAAGAAACATTTTGATATATATAAATATATATATGTGGCTCTAGTAGGTGATGCATCATAAATAAATGAAAAGTAGAATATGTAATAGTGGGTAAGGATTCAAATGTGGAGTAATATTAATATAAATAAATTATTGTAAGTTTAAAAAAATTATCTAATGATTTAGAATAATATAATTTGAGGATATCAAGCCGAGAGGATGCATCGGTGAATCCTCATAATTGCTAGATGCATCAATTGGCTGGATGCAATGATCAAGGAATTGAGTTAAATATTATATTAATTTTATATTATATAAAATTTTTTCATGCAAACTTCAAGACTACCTGTCTATTATGTGAGGGGGTGATCAATATATTAATATGATATAAGAAGTATTAGAACTTATGTTATTTAATCTATATTATTTAGTATTTGATACTTCTTATGCTCTTTTTCAGGAATTGTTAATTATGAAAACTTAATCACACATCAACTAGCAAAGATCCTCAACATTTGCAGTGATGAAGTCTAAGATCAAGCCCAAGTTTTCAGCCACAGAAATGAGCACATGACTCAGAAGAAAGCAAACGCACGGCCCAAAGCCAGAACAAAGAAGCCCACAGAGTCACACAGCCTAGACAAATAAACTGCATGGTCCATGTGCGGCGCATGGAGTAATGAGTCACGGCCCACGCTCATGGCTCATAGGAACAAACCGCACGGTCCATGCACGGCGTATGGGAAAGATAGTGTGGTCCACATGTGGTCCATGGGGAGAAGCAGCTCGGTTCATGTCGTGGTGTATGGAGACGGGAATGCAGTGTATGCGTGTGGCTCACAAGGCTTGTTTGGGTGTGGTTGGCATGCATGGGTGCGGTCTTCGCCAGTGAATGGGCACAGACACAAGCACCAGTGCAATCACACAGATGCAATGCGAACGGTTTATGCGACCTAGGATGCGACAGAAGGGACATTTCAGGGTTTTAAAAAATAAAAAAAGATACAGAGACATGGAGAATTTTATGGTGGCTAAGGTTTAGGATGCCACAACTAAAATAGAAAAATATTTAGAGGCATAAGAGGCATGAGAAAAATCAAAACTTGGATGGCTAGGACTCTAGGAGGTCTTGAAGGCTATAAAAAGGGATGTGAGAGTACCTAAGAGAAGGGAGAGATTAGAGAGAGATTAGAGAAAAAAATATAGAGAAATTTTGTAGAGACGAAGAGAGAAAGGTTGTCAGGTGTTGGAGTTTTGAGAGAGAGTTTTTGACGGCATAAGAAGATTTTGCATCTTCTTCTTCGTCAAGTTCTTTCTTAACAATCAAAGAAGATGAAGCTTTTAATAGCGAGCGAGATCCAATCCATGAGTAGCTGAACCCTTCATCCTTGGGGGAGTAGATGAAGTTCTTAAATCCATATTTATATTTTATTTCTTGATCCCATTGTATATTTTTTTTATGCAATCAACTATTTGAATATTGTAAGGCTTCTTTCTTTTTGAATAATATTGAATATTTTACAAATATGAATATTTTTTATGATTTTATTCATGTGTTCAAATAGTAATTTTTTTTTATTTTATGGTACTTGATTTCGAATAGCTTATGACTACGTAGAAACGAGTCATAATCTAAGGATACGATTCGTGCTCAGCGAGATAAGGTATGTTGAGAATAAAATCATAGATTCATCTTTTTATTATCACTGTACTTCTAGTTTGTAGTGATTTTGATTGCTTTTAACTAAAATATAAATCTATGATTAAAGGATGGATTCGAAAATCTTGAGGATCTTTCTTCAATTTGATTTATCTCAACTTTATTTATATCAAACTTGTTTCTTTTATTCCTCTTAAAAATCCTAAAATTCTTATTCCTTCATCATATTTTTTTAATTGAACACAACTCAGTCCTTTGATCCCTGAGGATTCAACACCTGATCTCATCCTATTCTATATAATAGTTGAATTAGATTAAATTTTTATCTTTGGTGCTTGTGATTGTAACCAAATTTTGGCGTTGTTACTAGAGATCATTGGCATAGTTATTTTAACATTAAAAAAAAATTAAAAAAATCTCATAATATATATAGTGATATTAGAAGTAAAAAAAAAATATTTTGCTTGGACATCTTGTTTGTTGCATTGTATTCTCATAATATATCTTAAGGGCACAAACCTTAATACAAGATAAGATGGGGATTTCATCACCCTTTCTTAACCCACAAACAAGAGTCCTTCATTTTGCATTGACCTAAACCTCATTAAAATCAATTAGATATTAGCCCCTAAGGAATTCAAGCTCATTAGGACAAGAGAACCTAAAAGTTGGATTAGATTTGGAATTGATCAATCGATTGGTGTCTAAGAAAAATTATTCAGGAACTCAATCCTAAAGAGTGATGGTTATTTAATTAAGTCCATTGTGACAGCATGGGCAGCCTCCCACCAATCTTATACTTATCTGATCAATTTGGTTGATTGATTTCAAACTTGGAGAGCTTGAAGGTGATCTTGAAATAGTTAGGAGCTATCTAGATTTAAGTTAAACCTTAGCTAGAGTTTATCTTTTGCGCAAAACTTGTTTGCAATTAAAAAAAAAGGAGAAAACTAAAAGTACTCCTCTCATCTATCTCTTAGATTTAGGTTCCTCTAGACATATTGTTCCTCTTTCCTTTTCTACAAAAATATAAAAAAATATGAAAAAAATTAGGATTCTTTTGATCGAGAACTCTTGGTTGCATGCTTGGCCGTCGATCTTTACAATCAGAACTACAACCATTAGACCAAGAAATTGGAACCCAATCCTCTTTGTCAATTGAAAGAGTATTTCACTCCGTCCTCATGTACATATTCTCCTTGTATTCAAGTGCCCCTTGTAGAGACCTCCCAATATGAGATTTAGTCTAGTGTTATTCAAATGTTGCCTTTTTTTTATAGACTTAGTAACGAGGACCCTTACAAACATCTAGATGAATTTCTTAAGATATGCTCTACTGTCAAAATCCAAAATTTCTCCAATGATGCTCTTAGGTTGAAATTATTTTTCTTTTTGCTTAAAGATAAGGCCAAACATTGGCTACATTTGTTAGACTCAGTGACTATTTCAACTTAGAACCAATTTAAAGAGAATTTCTCAAGAAATACTTTTCAATTGAAAAAACTAATCAAATTAGAAAAGCCATCACTAATTTTTTTCAGATGGATGGAGAATTATTTCATCAAACATGGAAGAGATTTAAGGACCTCATTCGTAAATGCCCACACCATGCTGTCCCTAAATAGCAATTAGTTTAGTATTTCTATGATGGATTATCAAAGAAACATCGATAAATGATCGACGCCTCATATGGAGGGACATTCATGCTAAAGAGTGAAGATGAGGCATGGTAATTGTTTGAAATCCTTAGTAAAAATTTCTTGCATCACATTGTTTGCCTCTTGTGAAGATAAACCCAAGTTTGCCCAAAAGAGAGGTGGAATCTATGAAGTCAGAAATTTTATAGATATCCGCAGTAAAGTCAATGAGTTGTCCCAAAAACTAGATTACCTATTGACTATCAGACACTCTCCTGCTCCATCCTTTCCTACTCAAAATGTTTGTGCTTTATATTCGAGTCATACCCACCTTGTGAGTGAATGCCCAACCTCACCCTAATTCTCTGAGTTTGTATAAGAGCAAGTTCGACAAGCCCAAACACAAATTGTTTATAGATTAGGGAATAACCCATTTTCCAATACATACAATCTAGGCTGAAGAAACTACCCAAATGTTTTTTGGAAACTACAACCAGTGGGTAACCCAGCTGTACAAAAACCAAGTCATTCGGATGCAAACTATAGACCCTATCCATAGTTTCAAAATATTCCTCAACCCTCTATCAATAATTCGGCTTTTGAAGAGAAGATCCTACAAGCATTGAAAGGACTAGAAATCAATACCTAGATCCTTCACTTTCATACACAATCTATAGCCAAGCTAGAGATCCAAATCGGCCAGCTAGCAACTGCATTCAGTAGGAGAGAAGAAGAAAAATTGTCCAGTCAATCTGAGAGTAATCGAAGGGGCAATATATGGCTGAGAGTTCCAATATCCCTAAAACTTTTTTAAAACATGCCAAATATGTTATGACTATCAGGAATGGAAAGATTAT
Organism: Elaeis guineensis; assembly: GCF_000442705.2. Lineage (NCBI taxonomy): Eukaryota > Viridiplantae > Streptophyta > Magnoliopsida > Arecales > Arecaceae > Elaeis > Elaeis guineensis. Next base: position 21,230,050 of record NC_026008.2, on the reverse strand, counting down.
AGAGCAACCTAGCAAAATCAATAAGACCAAAAATGAAACCTTGACCAAGTTTGAATTGCTCAAAGATAAGGAGGACCTGAAATTGAGGGATGAACCAACTCCACCAGCACTACTTCATCCACCTAAGGTCCCATTCCCAAGTGTTCTAGAATCTCCCATTCCTTTCAATAAGAAAGGAGAAAAGATAGATGAAATGTTAGAATTGTTCAAATAAGTTCAAATTAATCTCCCTCTTCTAGATGCAATCAAATAGATCCCGGCTTATGCCAAATTCTTGAAAGATTTATATGCATAGAAACACAAATCCAGATCATAAATCTCAAAGAAAGTTTGTCTTACCAAACTGAAGGAAAGATTACACATCCAATCGATTAAATCAAGGTACAGCAGAACTCAAAATTTTTTGATTCGACATGCAATCCGATCAAGACCGCATCTCGATCTATGCCAGATCGATCATATATCTAAGATAAAGATAATTTTAAACTATTTTAAACTGATTATTTTAACCATGATGATCGCATCATCACCTTTGCACGGATAGTGATACATTGCTATCCAATGATCATGAAGTTGGGATTCTGCATCGAGCCGCACACGTGTCCAACCTCTACAGGTATCCACTCAAGCTTGCACTCAAATGCTTTCTATGACTTCGATCCATCTTCACCAAGATGGATCAGCAAGCTCCTGAATCCATCTCCAATCAGATCTTCGGTAGGATCTCAATCAATCCTTGATCGCAGCCTTCTTCTTCCTTTGCGTAGATCTACCAGCACCCGACTCTTCGAGTACACCAGATGGACCAGCCCAACTCCTTTAGGCATGGGAGAGAAGAAGAGAGTGGAGAGGAGAGGGAGGAGGCATGGAGAGGAGGGGAGAAGCTCTAAAGTTTTTAATGAATAAAACCTTATGTCAGGGGGCCTTTATATAGGCTTTAGAAACCTAAGAGTCCCTAGGCTTTAAGTTATCAAATAACTTAAAGCAGAAGGACTCTTATGGGGTGCCCTCTCCCTTCTCTCATTTCTTCATAGAAAAATCTATGAGAAAAACATTTATCTCATCCACAAGGTGATAAGACTCCTTCAAATTTAAACGGACACAATCCCCTTATCTCTATCCCTCCACCATTTCAAATTTGAACTGTTTAAATTTGAACTCAAATTCAAATGGGGCAAAGCCCCTATCCTTTCTCCCTTATCCACTGGGGTGCACCCCCCTGGATCTTATCCAAAGGGGCATCCCACCCTTTCTCTGCCGATATCTCACAAATAAAAATGTGGGGTCCTAGCTATTGGTGCCCCCATCCTTTAGTTCATACATGGGAGGGCTTTAGAGACTCTTAACTCTTATTGTCCTAAAGAGCTTGCTTTGATTTGGTCAAGTCCTATCCACTAGGGAACCCAAATCAAGGAGAAAATAGGTTTAATCATGTGCTAGCATGATTTCTTTAAATCCAAAATTAGGATTTAATTAGTCCTAACCCAATTAGACTATGCGAGCCCAATTATGCAATCCTATACCAAAATCCTTGTTTGTGTGACCCCATAGATTCAATTATGTTTGGTAGTAGGTATATTATGATCTCCATCATTAATATTATCGAAACTCTTTTCGATAGATTGAAACTTCTTTCAATTCATCAAATTTAGAATTATTGATCATTGAGATGATTTTAATCGATCTCATAATGCATCAGTGACATCTAGCAGTATATAGTGGCAATCCATTAGAATCGAATAGTTGAGCCTCTAGGGGCGATTGCCGTATGATTCGATTCTTCTATCGTGAGTCCTGATAAGACAGAGATTAAGGATAACTCATCAGATCTCATTCTTGTGATATGTTGGATTCAATTGACTCGAGTTGTTGTGAAACCTTATGGAAATACTTTTTCATCATTTACACAGACATAGCCATGGGCTTAGGATTTAGTTTCATGATCTACATAGGACTACTCATCTATTGAGATCAATAGATCCCATCTTGGTACGTACCCTATTTCTACAATGAGTCTACTACGGCCAATATGTACCTCAAAGCTCCGTATGGCTAGGAGATCGAGTTATGATGTAGTCAAACTATAACACCCTCACTGTGAATAGTCGAGGCACCACAGGTCTAAGAACTACTCACACTACTGTAGCATTGAGTTAGTCACTGATAAGAAGATAGATTTTCTTGTGACTACTCGTAATTGGTCATGTTCAGTATCCTTGTTCCTGACAAGCACTTATACTCTCACTCTGATGTCTCCACACCATAGATTCATGACCCATCTACCTTAAGAAAGCAATCATGCATCAATCTTTCTGAATCAAGCATCGTCCCCGTGATGATCCTACAATCAGAAGTAATTTATGAATTAATTATTAATGATATATGTCTCAAATTTTTAATTTTTGAAAATATGTATCATTATACCCATTAACTCAATGGATAATATGTAGACACAATTTAACATAAATATGTATAGAAATGAATCTAATTTTATTAAGTTAAAAATTAATATTACAAAATATGTCCTGAGAAAGTTTTATAAGTTTCTGGCTTCTAGGGCATACATCTAATAATTTTTTACTTGATCTAAAGTCAATTGACTACAAATCTAAGTCTCATCTTCTCAAGGTGGGCTTCAGTCTTTTGTTGGCTCAATTGTTTCATCAGTGGATCAATCATATTGTTCGTGGTGTCGACTCTCTTCACTTCGATGTATTCCTTCTCGAGATAATCATGGATGAGGTAGAATCATTGCTCGATGTATTTAGATTTCTAATAAGATCTCGACTCCTTAGAAAGGACTATGGCACTATTGTTATCACAAAAGAGTGGGATAGCATCTGATGGCATCACACCTAGCTCCGTAATGAACTTCTTGAACTAGAACACCTCCTTAGCAGCTTTTGATATGGCGATGTATTCTGCTTCCATAGCGGAGTCTGCTATAACAGACTGCTTCGCACTTTTCTAGTTTACAGCACTACCATTGCATAAGAAAATACTGTCTGATGTCGACTTTCGATCATGAATATCAGATATAAAGTCTGAATCAATGTATCCCTGCACCCTTAATTTTTCATTTTCAAAGACTAAAAATATATCTTTAGTCATTCCCAAGTACTTAAGGATATATTTCATAGAAATCCAGTGTTCTTCTCCTAGATTCGATTGACATCTACTCATGACACTCACAGCATGGGTGATATCAGGTCATACACAAAACATGATATACATGAGGCTCCCTATGGCCGAAGCATAACGAATCTTGCTCATGCATGTATCTCTTCCGATGTGTTGGAGGACATCTTCTTGGAGAGATGGATTCCATGTCTGAAGGGTACAAGTTTTTTCTTAGAGTTTTTCATGCTAAACCTCTTCATCACCTCCTCTATGTATATTTCTATGACAATCCTAACATCCTTCTACATCTATCTCTATAGACCTTAATCTCCAAAATAAAAGATACTTCCCCTAAGTCTTTCATGAAAAATTTTTTGGACAATCACAACTTGATCGATGTTAACATGGGAATGTCATTTCTAATTAAGAGAATGCCATCCACATACAATACAAAAAAAGTGACAGCACTCCCACTGATCTTTTTAAAGACGCATGGTTCTTCTTCATTTTTGATGAAACCAAATGATTTGATTACATCATTAAAATGTGCATTCCAACTCTGAGATGCTTGTTTGAGTCCATAAATAGATCTTTGCAGCTTGCAAACCTTATAATTTTCATCACTGAAAGTGAAGTCCAACGGCTGTTCTATATAGATATATTTCTCAAGATATCCATTAAGAAAAGCCATTTTTACATCCATTTACCATATCTCATAGTCAAGATATGCTGCAACGACAAGCAATGTTCGGATGGATTTAAGTATAGCAACTGACGAAAAGATCTTCTGATGGTCAATACCTTCACGTTGACTATACCCTTTAGTTACTAGCCTAGCCTTAAAGGTCTTTACCTTTCCATCCAAACCAATCTTTCTCTTATAGATCTACTTACATCTAATAGATACAATATCTACTGGTGGATCTACTAAGGTCTAGATTTGGTTTGAGTTCATCGAATCAATTTCTAACCTCATTGCCTCTAACTATTTTTCAAAGTCGATATCTAATACACCTCGTCATAAGTTTTAGGGGATCACCATGTACCCCATTCTCAATGAAGAATATTTCCTCAACATGCTCTGTGATAATACCTAAGTATCTCTTAGGAGGATAAAAAATCCTACTAAACTTATGAGGTGGAGGAGGAGAAGCGCGAATTGACTCTAATTGAATAGGTTCCGAAGCTCATTGCTCTTCAGAGACTTTTTCTTCAAGCCCAATCTTGTTGAAATTTTTAAGGTGCTTGTTCATGTAGATTTCAAAATTTTTTAAAATCAAAATGCAACGAAAATAAGATTAAAACTCTTTTAATTAATAACATGCATTTATCATACAAAGATACCTTAGGATCTAATTCATAAGTAGATAAATAACATGATCTGATTTTTAATCTAAAAAATAAACACGCAATTAGATCGTGTACCTGTTTCACTTTTTCATCTTCTAATTTGGAACTTCACCGTGAGTCGATCTTCACTTGTGAAGCGATGACCTTGGATGTCTTCTAGGTTTCTTTGAAGCCACACAAGTATCCGACTTCTACGAGTATCCATACAAAGTCTTGATCTTATCAAAAGTCTTTGATCTTACTAGGATGCTAGCTCCCTTATAGAGATCATATCTTGATGGTTGAAGAGAACTCTTCTTTTCTCTCAAGACACTCTTAGAGAAGAAGAAGATCAGGAGGATAAACATGAAGATGAAGATCAAGAAGATCCTCTCCTTTTCTTCATAAAACTACACACATGATCTCTATGTTAGAGATCTAGAGAAGAATCATTTCTTCTCTTTTCTTTTACGTATGAGAGAGAACCTTTCTTTCATTCCTTTTCACGCCTTCAAAAAGAACCTTTCCTCTCCAAAAATTAGCACATAAGAAGGAAGACCTTCTTTCTTTCTTCAGCCCATGAGGAAGACTTTCTTCCTCATCTTTTTTCATGCTAAGAAAGAGGAACAATTTCTCTCTTTTTCTTCTAATTTTTCCCATGAGAACCAGCAAGTTTCTCACATTCAAAACTAGCCAAAAGCCCACACCCAAGCTCTAATTTTCTATCATGAAAAACCTCTACAAAATCATGTTGAAAAGAGCCTTTAAATAGGCATGGAGTTGGGATTTGTTTAGGAGTCAAACTCCTATTTCTTAGGTGTGTAAGAGAACATAAGGGGCGACTTTCTTTGGCACATGGATTTGGGATTACCGTGGAGTTATCTCATAGAAACTAGGGGTGGCAACTGATTCTTTGGGGCGTGATGTATTACACGCTAAAAACAAAGGGAGAAGGGGTGGCATGGTGTGATGTGGCGTGATGAGTTTTTGGGGTTTCAAGAGGATTCCTAGTCAAACTAGGAAATATAGTTTGATGATCAAATTTCTAACTAATTCTTGACCCAAATCCTAACGAACTTAAGAATTAGTTATAACTAAATAGGTTCTAGTCCAATTAGGCCTAATCCAATTAGAAAACTAGTTAGGCTAAACCCCACCAAACTTAGGGATTGATTTTTTGGATATAAGGTAATTTCATAATCAATAGGGCTTGATCCAATCAAGCATGTTACCCAATAGAACTTGATCTAATCAAATTCAAATCAAATTAAATTGAATTAAATTCAATTAAATCTGATTTGAACCCCATAGTTCAATCATATTGAGCCCTATTGCAATCCTATTGTAAATTAAATCCTCCTACAACTTACTAACACTTAGTAAGTTTTATAATTATAACTTTTGTATTGAATTAATTATCAATCATATTGATAATTAAATCTTATTACGATTCATAATTGCAAATTAACTATCTGATCAGTCAAAAGTTTCTTTTGTGTGTGATCCCATAGATTCTATTCTATCTAGTAGTGAGGTATATTGTGGTCTCTATCACAATATCATCGAAACTTCTTTCAATGGATTGAAACCATTCCAACTCTATCCATCAAGGATCATTAATCATCAAGATGATGCTCATAGGTCCAACAATCTATCAATGACACCTAGCAGTATGTAGTGGCAATCCAACAGAATAAAAATGATAAACTTTTAGGTACAGTTACTATGTGATACAGTCCTTCTATCATGACTCCCGACTAGATGGAGGTCATAAAAAACTCATCAAACTCCATCATCAGTCATATGTTAGATTTATTCGACTCAAGTTCATATTATGAATATCCATGGAAACTCTTTTCCATCAATCATACTGCCTTGGTCAAGAACTTTCGAACTCAATCTCATAAATCACATAGAACTACTCCTTTCTGTTAAGATTAATAGATCTTATCTAGATATATACATTGCTCTTATAGTGGATCAACTATCATCAACATCCACTATAAGGACTCATTGAGGTAATATTTTTGTGTAGTCAAACTCCAGCAACCTCACTGTGAGCAGCCATAGCACCGCAGGTCAAAAAATCAGTCATACTATCGCAGCATCGAGAAAGTCACTAACGAGTGAACAAATATCCATATAACTTCTCATATTGGTCACGCTCAATACTAGTTATTCTCTAACAACCACCTACACTCTCGCTCCAGTGTTCTTATACTGCAGACTCGAGACTCATCTGTTCGAAGGAAACGATTCGTACATCGATCTATCCGAATTAATCACCATCTCCATGATGATCCTATGATCAGAAGTAATTTAAGAATTAACCATCAATGACACATACTTCAAATTTTTAATTTTTTGAGAATATGTGCCATCATTTTGTTAATTTCTTGGATGATTCATGGACACATATAATATGAATGAAATTAAGAATGCTTGTTAAGTACAAAATTATGTCCTAAAATTATGATATGCGTCAGTCAAGATTGACTTCTAGGATATATATCTAACAAATCTGTCTCCTATGCCTGCATTTTAAATAAACTATTTTTCAAGAAAGATAGCATTTCGACTCACAATCACATTGTAGTCCTCTAGGATATAGAAATAATATCCTAAAGACTCCTTAGAATATTCTATAAAACAAGCTTTTAGGGACCTAGTTTCTAACTTGTCTATCTGATATCATTTGACATGGGCCAGACAACCCCAAATCTTGAGGTAACTTAGATTTGATTTCTTACCATGCCATATATTATACAGTGTCATAGAAATGATTTTAGATGGAACTTTATTTAGTAAATAAATTGTGGTTATAGACTATGATCTCAAAGAAAAATAGAAAGATCTGTGAAACTCATCATGGATCAAATCATATCTAATAGAGTTTGATTTCTCCATTTTGAAACTCCATTGAGTTGGGGCATTCTAAGTGGAGTCTATTGTGAGGCAATGCCATACTCCTTGAGATAATTTAAAAATTCTCCACTAAGGTATCACCTCCTCGATTTAATTGATGAATCTTAAGAAATTTTTCAGTTTGCTTCTCTACTTCATTTCTGAATCCTTTGAACTTTTTAAAGGTTTTAGACTTGTATCTCATGAGATACATATACCCGTACCGTGAATAATCATCGATAAAGATTATGAAGTAGAGATAATCTCTTCTGACTGGCACATCAAATGGGCCACATACATCAGTGTGTACCAGAGCAAGTATCTCTATAGTTCTTTTTCCATGTCCTACAAAGGGAAGTTTGATCTTTATTTTTTGAAGGCATGACTCATAGACCGAATATGATTCGAAAGTCAATAGACCCAAAAGTTCAGTTTTCTCCAATCTGTTAATTCTGTCTTCTCCTATATGATCTAGCCTTAGGTGCCACAGTACTTTTGGTTAATTTTATCTCTAGATCATTTAGTTCCTATGGCATTCACATCATCATGCTCGATATAGTTTACAGATACATCTACATGTAGCTGAAAGAGACTGTTAATAAGAAAACCACTTTCAATCTTTTTATTTCTAAAATAAATATTATAGTGGTCCTCGTAAAAATTAGATTCCTGCTCACAGTAGATATATAGTAACAATCCCTAAGTACTAAACTAATCTCTAAAGGTAGTTGTAGAGGGTACATCTCCACAGCCACAGCAGCAATCTTTGCTCCGTTCCTGACTCATAGGGTTATCTCGTCTTTCCTCAGTCTCCTACTATCTTCAAGATCTTGCATATAAGTGAATAGTTGAGTACTAGATCCAGAGTCTATTACCCAACTGGATATAGAAGAAACTGCTAGATTAGTTTCTATAATGAACATATCTTCAAAAGATGCGCTTCCTTCTTGTTCTTCAGGCTCGTCAGGTAGGTAGGGCAGTTTTGCTTCTAATGGCTATTCTTATTACAGTGGAAATACTTTCCTTTCTCGATGGTCTTTTTCTTCGAAACTTTTTTCTTCGGCTTGTTCTCTACTTTCTACTTCTTCACAAATTTTTTTTTCTTCCTAGTAGATTTTTTTCTTGAAAGAAGTTCACTCCATAGTGAGAACAGAACCTCTTGAACTCTTTAAGGTTTCATCGATCGTTACCAATATGTTCAGTAATTTGACATTGGTCTACTAGATCTTGTTCATATGGTAGTTTATGATAAACTACACATATGAATTAATAAGAGATTGTAGAATGAGGTCAATCTGTAACTCCTTGTCCATTGACATCCTAAGCTTCTCAAGCTCTTCTAGGTCCTTGATCATTGTCAAACAATGCTCATGGACCGACTGTCCATCATGCATTTTTATTTTAAAGAGTCATTTGGATACTTCATAGTGAGCTGCGTGGCTCTGCTCATCATACAACTCTTGTAGAGTGAGTCAGAATCTATCTGATAGTCTTCATGTCTTCATGTTAGCACTACAATTCGTTAGATATTGAAGCCAACACATAGTACCTAACCTTATTATCATTGTCTAACCACTTATCATGAGACACTCTCTGATCAGTGGTCAGACGGGCTGGTAAAGGGATGAGGTCTGGTCGAGTACATAGGCTATCTTCTCAGAACTCAAGACAATCTTAAGGTTCTGGAGCCAATCCTTAAAATTCAGTCCGATCAGTTTGTTGGTCTCTAGGATGCGGGCAAGGAAGTTTGAAGGAGACATTTCCTACAGAGAGAAGAAGATTTCTAGTTATATTTTGTAATTGACTTAATCAGTTTATTTTAAGAGAATTATTTTAAAAATAAACATAAACTTTCACTATTTTTTTGAATAATCCATACTCTTCAGATGGAGAAATGAAAATCTTCATGATTTTGAGTTTTTAGTAGGTGCTGCGGTCCACCGATTGGTACACCATCTCACCTAACAGTTACTGATGATGTGTCAGTCGATAAGAGGATAACACTTGTTCAATATTTCTTGAAACAAGTTGCAGCCAACTTTGGTCTCTAAGTCCTAAAGCCTCACCTAACAATTATTGACCTTATTTCTTAGTTAAGTCAGAGCCACCACTCACCAGCAAATGTAAAGCCATCATTAAGTCCCTCATCTAATAGTTATTGGGCCTAATTCCATCTTTATCCTGAAGCATCTCATGCTATAGAATGGTTGCATCTTCTTTGATGCAATTGAACCACTGTAACCAACTGAAAACAGTCAACACCTGAAAGGGCTCGCACATCTACAATGGTGAAATTTTATAAAGAGATTTTAATTTAGATCTCTTAGATTTAATTATTTATTACATCCTATATGTAAATCTACAATTAAATTGGATCTACTAAAGAGATCCTGATATGGTCTGAGCAAGACTGGACTCATGGTGCAATGCAAACACAGTGGACTCAACCTTAAGAAACAAAATTGAATTGATCCCCAAAATGGTCAGGTAAGATAAGATGGGTGGGAGGCTCCCTGCTGCCAATTGCAATGGTCATAATTAAGTAACCACCATCTAAATTCTTGCCTTAGACACCTAATTGATCCACCAATTTGAGATTGAGTTCATTTCGATTTTTCACTACGAATTGCAATCACAACCATTTTTAATTTGAGTTCTTGATACACCCTACATCAAAGGTTGTAGTGATTCGGTGCAACCACTACATATATCCATGAAACACAATCCAATTATCTAATAATCACTAATCTGATTTTATGTGTGATTAAATTCTTTTATGTGTAAGATGACTTTAATTTTGATTAATGATCTAATCTAGTCTCATCCTAGAATAACCATACAGCGTAACATCAGTTATGCTAGAGCATCCTTATGTCTGGATGATCCTAGATTAACCTTAAACTCTATGGCATATATGATAGATCTAGTCTATAGCCATTAAATATAACATCTAACATAAAAGAGATTTAATCATGATCATGGACTATACATCTTATGTATTTCAGATCTAATCATATACATCTCATGCAACATAGATCTAACTATGATTTTCTCGTAACATACATCTCATGTATCACGTAAAATTCAAATTATACATCTCATGATCATGGACTATATATCTCATGTATTTCAAATCTAATCATATACATCTTATACAATATAGATCTAACTATGATCATCTCATAACATACATCTCATAAACACATTATTCTCATGCATCACAAAAATTCAGATTTGAAAAATTATGGTTAACGCATTAATCTCATAATATTCAACGATCTGAAACTTTAACTAAAAATTTTAGATCTATTAAATCTGATTTTTAGATCTTAATCTAATCATACTGATCTAATTGAAAGGCTAAAATTCAGACCTAATCAAATTTCAGATGCATGCTTCAAATTAGATCTAATCTAATTTAATTTCAGATCTAAACACGACTTCAAATCAAATCTAATTTAAATCTGATCTTGATTTTAGATGCATGATACTTACAATCTGGCTTTGATACCAGCTGAAGGAAAGATCACATGCTCGATCGATTAAATTAAGGTGCAGTAGAATTCAAAAATTTTTTAATCTAGCATGCGATCCGATCGAGATCGTATCTCAATCTATGCTAGATCGATCATGTATCTAAGATCAAGATAATTTAAAACTATTTTAAATTGATTATTTTAACCATGATGATCGCATCATCATCTTTGCGTGGGTAGTGATACACCGCTATTTGATGACCGTAGAGTTGAGGTTCTGCATTGAGCCATACATGTGTCCGACCCCTACGGATATCCACTCAGGCTCGAATTAGGATATTTTCTTTAGCTTCAATTCATCTTTACTAAGATGGATCAGCAAGCTTCTGAATTTGCCTCCGATCTGATCTTCGGTAGGATCTCAATCAACCCTTGATCGTAGCCTTCTTCTTCTTTCATGTAGATCGACTAGCACCCGACTCTTTGAGTACACCAAATGGACCAGCCCAACTCCTTTGGGCATGGGAGAGGAGAAGAGAATGGAGAGGAGAAGGAGGAGGCATGGAGAGGAGGGGAGAAGCTTTGAATTTTTCAATGCATAAAACCTTATGTCAGGGGACCTTTATATAGGCTTTAGAAACCTAAGAGTCTAATGACTTAAAGCAGAAGGACTCTCATGGGGTGCCCTCTCTCTTCTCTCATTTCTTTGTAGAAAAATCCATGAGAAAAACACTTGGGGCATGCCATTCAAATTCAAATAGGATGCAAGCCCTTATCACATCCATAAAAGATAAGACTCTTTCAAATTTAAATGGACGCAATCCCCATATCTCTTTCCCTCCACCATTTCAAATTTGAACTCTTCAAATTTGAACTCAAGTTCAAATGGGGCTAAGCTCCTATCTTTTCTCCCTTATCCACTGGGGTGCATGCCCTCTGGATCTTATCCAAAAGGGAATCCCACCCTTTCTCTCCCGATATCTCACGAACAAAAATCCCTTAATTCTTACATGGGAAGGCCTTAGGGACTCCAACTCTTGTTATCCTAAAGAGCTTGCTTTGATTTGGTCAAGCCCTATCCAATAGGAAATCGAAAGCAAGGAGAAAATGAATTTAATCATATACTAGCATGATTTCTTTAAATCTAAAATTAGGATTTAATTAATCCTAACCTAATCAGACTATGCGAGCCCAATTGTACAATTCTAAACCAAAACCCTTGTTTGTGTGACCTTCTAGGTTTAATTCTGTTTGATAGTAGGATATATTGTGATCTCCATCATCATTATCATCGAAACTCTTTTCGATGGATTGATACTCCTTTCAATTCATCTAATTTAAAATTATTGATTATCAAAATAATTCTAATTGATCCCATTATCTATCAATGACATCTAGCAATATATAGAGCAACCCATCAAAATCGAATAGTTGAACCTCTAGATACGTTGCTATATGATTCGATTCTTCTATCATGAATCCTGATAAGACAAAGGCTAAGGATAACTCGTCAAACCTTATTCTTATCATATGTTAGATTCAATCGACTCGAGTCCATTATGAAATCTTATGAAAATACCTTTCCATCATTTACACTGCCATGGCCATAGGCTTAGGACTCAGTTTCATGATCTACATAAGATTACTCTTCATCTATCGAGATCGATAGATCCTATCTTGGTATGCACCCTCTTCCTACAATGAGTCTACTATAGCCAACATGTACCTCAAGACTCAGTATGACAAGAAGATCGAGTTATGATGTAGTTAAACTACAGTATCCTCACTGTGAACAGTCGAGGCACCGTAGATCTAAGAACTACTCATACTACTACAGCATCGAATTAGTCACTGATGAGAAGGTAGATTTTCTAGTGACTACTCGTGATTGATCACACTCAGTATCTTTATTCTTAACAAGCACTTGCACTCTCACTCCGATGTGTCCACACCGTAGATTCAAGAGCCATCTACCCTAAGGAAGCAATCATGCACTAATCTTTCTAGATTAAGCACCATCTCCGTGATGATTCTACGATTAGGAGTAATTTATGAATTAATTATTAATAACACATATCTCAAATTTTCAACTCTTGAGAATGTGTCATTGTACCACTAACTCAATGGATGATACATAGACATAATTTAACATAAATATAGATGAAAATAAATCTAATTTTATTAATTTATAAATCAATATTATAAAATATGTTCTGAAAAAATTTTACAAGTATCGGTCAATCTGATTTCTAGGACATACATCTAACATGAACAAGTTAGTTCAATTTTTCAGCACACATCCCTCCTAAACTTAAGGACCCAGATGCCCCTATCATTTTCTGTGTTATAGGGGATCTTTACATTGAAAAAGCACTTCTAGATTTGGGAGCAAGTGTTAATCTTCTTCATAGCTTAATGTACGAACTTTTTGGATTTGGCGAGTTGAAACCCACCTCTATTACTTTGTAACTAATTGATAGATCTATTAAAGTACCACATAGGATGATGGAAAATATTTTAGTCAAGGTAGATGAGTTTTATTTTCTAGTTGATTTTATTATCTTAGACATGAAACTTTGTAGCAACCCTAGATAGATTCTCATCATTTTAGGCCGGCCCTTCCTAGCTGCAGTCAATGCTTGTATCAATTGTAGGATAGGAGTCATAGATGTTTCTTTTGGAAAAAAGAAGTTGAGATTGAACATGTTTAATGGTTCTCAAGGATCACAAACTGATAGTTGTTTTGAAGTAGATATAGTTGAGGATATAATGGAAGAAGCTACCCCCTCAATTCTTTATCAGGATCCCTTACACATTTGTCTCACTCATTTCGAAGTGGATGACTTTGATATAAATGGGTATGTCAATGAAGTGAATGCTTTATTAGATACATCCTCCTTTAAAACTATCCAACCATGGATTGTAAAATATGAGCCATTACTCGAGATATCAAGCACTCCGATAGTTCCCTGGTTAGAGTCACCACCTAGTCTAGAACTGAAGCTATTTTCTGTCACACTCAAGTATGTATTTTTAGGACCCAATGACATCCTTCTGGTGATCATTGCATCAAATTTGACCCATGATCAGGAAGCTCAACTTATAGGTGTTCTAAAGGAATATAAAAATGCTATTGAATGGACTATTGCTGATCTAAAAGGCATCGACCCTTCTATCTGCATACATTATATCAATTGTGAGATAGATGCCAAACCATATAGGGACATGCAGAGAAGATTGAGCCCTAACATGAGAGAGATGGTTAAGAAAGAAGTAGTGAAGTAGTTAGATGCAGAAATCATCTATCCAGTATCAGATAGTAAATGGATCGATCCCACTCAAGTAGTACCTAAGAAATCAGGTATTACTGTTGTGAAAAATAAAAAAAGGTAAACTGCTCCCTACTCGCATAACATCAAGTTAGCGAGTGTGCATAGATTACAGGAGACTCAATAACATTACTAGGAAAGATTATTTTCTATTGTCATTCATTGATCAAATCCTAGAACGGTTAATGGGTCATCGCTTGTTTTGCTTCCTAGATGGTTATCTAAGATATAATCAAGTACCTATATTTTTGGATAATCAAGAGAAAATCACCTTCCCTTGCTTCTATGGCACTTTTACTTTTCGATGCATGCATTTTGAACTCTGTAATGCACCTGCTACATTTCAACGGTGCATGTTATTGATCTTCTTTGATATGGTAGATCAATTTTTTAAGATTTTTATGGATGATTTTTCTATTTTTGATACTTTCTTCGAGGACTGTCTCCAAAACCTTGCCAAAATGTTAAAATATTGCATAGAGACAAATCTAATTTTGAGTTGAAAAAAGAGCCATTTCATGGTTCAAGAAGGGATTATGCTCGGACACATCATATCTGAGAGGGTGATTGACTTCATGGGATCTTTTCTATCCTTATTTGGGTTTGAGTACATTCTGATAGCTGTAGATTGTGTATCAAAATGGGTGGAGGCTATTGCCACAAGGACCAATGATCATAAGGTTGTGATTAAGTTCGTTCGAAGTAATATTTTCAGTTGTTTTAGCTTTTCAAGAGTTATCATTAGCGATGGGGGTACTCACTTTACGAACCGGCATTTTGAAACATTAATGAAGAAATAATGTATCACGTACAAAGTAGTCACTCCTTACCACCCCCAGACCAGTGGTCAAGTAGAAGTGTCCAATAGAAAAATAAAAAATATTCTAAAAAAAATGGTTAGGCCTGACAGAAAAGACTGATCTCTTAGATTAGATAATGTATTATAGACCTATCATATTGCATTCAAGACCCTTATTGGCATGTCTCCTTATCGATTAGTTTTTGGGAAAGCATGTCATTTACCAGTTGAATTAGAACATCGCATATTTTGGGCTATAAAGAAATTCAATTTTGACATGATGAATGCGGGTTCTAATAGGAGGCTTTAATTGAATGAATTAGAAGAGTTATGCAATGATGCTTATGAGAGTTTCCATATTTATAAGGCTCAAACCAAAGCATTCCATGACAAGTATATTTCAAGAAAATTATTCTAGCCTAATCAAAAAGTGTGGTTGTTTAACTCAAAGTTATGCCTCTTTCTCGATAAACTTCACTCTCATTGGGATGGACTATTTATTGTCATGCAGGTATTTCCTCATGGAGTGATTGAAATTCAGGATCCCCAAAATGGCAACACTTTTAAAGTCAATGGTCAACTTTTGAAGCCATATGTGGATGGAATTAGCAATGAAGGACTAATTGACTCCATCAATTTGGTGGATCCGATGTACAAGATATTTTGAAAGGCATAAAGTCTAGCTGAAGATTTTAAATTTAATACTTTTTGAGAGACAATCCAATTTTTTTATTTTAATTTATTTTTTTTATTTTAAGTTAACCTTAAAATATAAATTGATCAAGATATAATTGCTTGGGTGTTAAGATGGACTTCTGACAACACTTATTGAGTCAAGAGCACATTTGTCCTAGGTGACATCTCTGCTTGTTCTTCCTTTTTATCTTTCATTTTGTTTTTCTTATTCCATTGAGAATAATATCGTTTCAGTTGGAGGAAGAGATAAATTGCTAAATCTTCGAATATGTTCATGATTATATTGGTGATTATGTACCTGATTATGCTTTAGACTTGAGGTTAATCATGCATTTTAAGAAATAATTGATGCACAGTCTAGAAGATTTTTGAAATATTAAAGGATCAAATATTAAAAAAATCAATAGATGGTTAAGTCTAGAATGAAAATAAATTTTTGAGCATTACTAACCCTCCCATTAATATCAAAGAAGAATCTATTTCTTGTGTGTACAAATGTAATATGTTGATGTATGCAAAAGTTTCTTCATTAAATAATTAAAAAAAATAAATTCTATTGAACAATAGCAGGTTTTAAGTATTTGTGTCTAAGTAATCGGACCTATTTGCCTAAATAAGCATTGATGTTCGCATCAAAAACTAAAAAATATGAAGAAACCTTATTGTACAGCTAATTTTAACCGATAGCCTATTTGATTCAAGTTAATAAGTCTAAAGGATGTTCTACACTTAATGTCCTAGAGCCAACTGGTTTGGGAGTCATAGACCTAAAATTTTCATGATTATATTGGTGATTATGTACCTGATTATGCTTTAGACTTGAGGTTAATCATGCATTTTAAGAAACAATTGATGCACAGTCTAGAAAATTTTTGAAATATCAAAGGATCAAATATTAAAAAAATCAATAGATGGTTAAGTCTAGAATGAAAATAAATTTTTGAGCATTACTAACCCTCCCATTAATATCAAAGAAGAATCTATTTCTTGTGTGTACAAATGTAATATGTTGATGTATGCAAAAGTTTCTTCATTAAATAATTAAAAAAAATAAATTCTATTGAACAATAGTAGGTTTTAAGTATTTGTGTCTAAGTAATCGGACCTATTTGCCTAAATAAGCATTGATGTTCGCATCAAAAACTAAAAAATATGAAGAAACCTTATGGTACAGCTAATTTTAACCGATAGCCTATTTGATTCGAGTTAATAAGTCTAAGGGATGTTCTACACTTAATGTCCTAGAGCCAACTAGTTTGGGAGTCATAGACCTAAAATTTGTTACAAAAATCAAACAAAAAGCTTAAGAGGTTAAGACATTGCACTGACTGTACTTACAAAAAAAAATAAAAAAGCAAAAAAAAAGAGAGAAGGAACAAATGTGCATGAAGACAATACATCAATATACTTGGAGTTAGATGATTAAAAGATAAAAGTAGGGAGTCAGTCAAGAAAAAGGCTCTAAAAAATTTTATATTCTCTATTTAACCACTTTACTGGATATTATTAATACCTCATAACATACTTCACTAATTTTCTGGCTAAATATCATTTACCTTTAAAATTGCCTAACAGAACTGTTGGTGCAAAATTCGCCCGAAGCTGGAGTTGCTGGAGTCGAGATGACCACGGCCGCTGTCGGGACCTGCAAGGAAAGTCTAAACCGGAGTTGGGGGTGCTCCGACAAGACCCTCCGACGTTCAAGTCAGTACTCTGCTTCAACAGAAATGGAGTGCTCAAGTTGGAATTTTAGCAGAGTTTTGAGATAGAATTTTTTGAGCTTAGAGAAGAACGTATATGGGGATCCCTTTTTATAGATGGAGAGCGTAACTACTTGACAGCGACGTCTGTAATTGTCTGGTAGTGGGCCGTTCAGAGCCGTCTGGAGTTTGTTACGGAGAGTAGTGGCGTCAAGGGTCGTTCAGAGCCACGTGGAGTTTGCTACGGAGAGTAGAGTGGTGTCCATTGTCGCGACTTGCCAGAGAGTAGTGGAGCCACGTGGAATCTGCTGCAGAGAGTGGAGCAGGGTAGTGGCCATTATCGTGACTTGCCAAATAGTTCGAATCTGTCGGCTGAAGTTCGGCTGGGATATCTGACGGAGCGGAATGGCTCTCTATCCCGTCGATCTGGGAGAAGCTCGAATGCCTCGAAGCTACTGACGAGCCTACTACTGTCGGATACCTTAGGCACTGATACCACAGATGGGAGTTATCTGCTGTAGAAGCTCGAATGGAGACTTTCCGTTGGTGAAGCCCGGCAGGAGTCCGATTGCAAGAGGAGTCCGTCTGGGATTCGTCTGATGTGGAAGTTCGTCTGAAGATGATCCATCGGAGAAGTTCGGTTTCATGAAGGATCTGGCGGGAGGTCGACCGGTGATGGACTTCGGATGGCGCTGGGGAGGTTCGGCAGACGTCGGAGACGATCGATCGTTGTAAGAATCCAGCTGTCGGAGTCTGTCCGTCACAGAAGCTCATCCGATATCCATTTGCTATGGAAGTTCGGTCAAGGTCTGATTCTTGCAGAGGGCTGAAAGGAGACCGCTTGTTGTAGAAGCTCCATCGAAGGTTAGTTATCGTGGGAGCTAGGAGTAGCGATCTGACCGGTGGGTCCCGTCCCGCTGTAGAAGCTCGTCTGGGATCCGACTACGAAGAAGCTCGGCTGAAGTCTACCTATAATGAAAGTTTGGAAGAGGCGTGTTTATAGTAGGGGCTCGAATAGAATTTGCTTACAGTAGAGATCCAGAGTAGACCGCCTGCTGTAGGAGTTTGGGGTGGACCGCCCATTGTAGGAGTTCGGAGTAGACCGCTCGCTGTAGGAGTTCGGGGTAGACCGTCCGTTGTAGGAGTTCGGAGTAGACCGCTCGCTGTAGGAGTTCGGAGAGACCGCCCGTTGTAGGAGTTCGGAGTCGACCGTCCGCTGTAGGAGTTCGGGGTAAACCGCTCGCTGTAAGAGTTCGGCTCTCACAGGAGTCCGATCAGAATTTTGAAGGTGGTCGACCGTCGTAGAAACTCGGATGGAGTCCGATCTCTGTAGAAACCTCATTGTCGAAGAAGCTCGGATATCGACGGAGTCCGAAAGGAGTTCGGAGAATAGTTGGTCATCATAGAAGGTCGGCTAACAGTGAGGCCTAGAGAGCCTTTGGAGCGGCATGGTAGATGGGTGGAGAAGCTCATCGTCGGAGAAGTCTGAAAGGTCAGACGGTCGGGGGGGTTCAGAGAGACGCCACACAAAGTCGGAAGCCGGAGAAGCCCTAGAAGGGTCGGTCTTTTACAAACTTCGGTCGGAGGGATATTTTATACCCAACAAGAACACTCTTCTCTAAGTAAGAAGGTACATAACACTGATTTTTTTCTTACTCGAGGATGAGTAAAGTTCAAGTTACGGGATGTGATCAATACATTAATATGATATAAGAAATTTTAGAATTTGTGCTATTTAATCTCTATTATTTAGTATTTGATACTTCTCATACTCTTTTTCAAGAATTATTAATTATGAAGACTTAATCATACACCAACTAACAAAGGTCCTCAACATTTGCAATGATTAAGTCCAAAACCAAGCCCAAGTTTTCAGCCACAGAAATGAGCACATGACTCAGAAGAAAGCAAGCGCATGACCCAAAGCTAGAATAAAGAAGCCCACAGAGTCACACGGCCCAGATAAATAAACCACGTGGTCTACACATGGCACACGAAGTAATGTCACAGCCCATGCTCGTGGCTTACAGGAACAAACCGCATGGTCCATGCATGGTGTATGGGAAATATAGCATGGTCCACACGCTGTGCATAGGGAGAAGCCGCTCGGTTCACATCGCGGTGTATGGGGACAGGAATGTGGTATACGCACATGGCTCACAGGGCTTGTTTGGGCATACTTGGCGTGCACGGTTGCAGTCTTCACGAGCGAATAGGCATGGACACGAGCACCAGCGCGGTCACGTAGATGCAGTGCGAGTGGTTTATGCAACCTAGGAAGTGACAGAAGGGAGATTTCAGGGTTTAAAAAAAAAAAGATAGAGACGTGGAGAGTTTTGTGGTGGCTAGGGTTTAGGATGCCACAACCAAAATAAAAAAAATATTTAGAGGCATAAGAGGCATGAGAGAAACCAAAACTTAGGCGGCTAGGACTCTAAGAAGTCTTGAAGGCTATAAAAAGGGATGTGGGGGTACTTGAGAGAAGGAAGACATTAGAGAGAGATTGTAGAAAAAAATATATAAAAATTTTGTAGAGAGGAAAAGAGGGAGGTTCCTAGGTGTTGGAGTTTTGGGAGAGAATTATTGGCAGCATAAGGAGGTTCTACATCTTCTTCTTCATCAAGTTCTTTTCCAATAATCAAAGAAGATGGAGCTTTTGATGGCGAACGAGATCCAATCCATAAGCAGCTAAAACTTACATCCTTGGGAGAGTAAATGAAGTATTTAAATCCAAATGTATATTTTATTTCTTGATCTCATTGTGTATTTTCTTTTCTGATGCAATCAACTACTTGAATATTGTAAGACTTCTTTCTTTTTGAATAATATTGACTATTTTACAAACATGAATATTTTCTATAATTTTATTTATGTATTCAAGTAGTAGTTTTTTTTATTTTATGATATTTGATCTTGAATAGCTTCTGACTATGTAGAGATGAGTCGTGATCTAGAGATACGATTGTGCTCAACGAGATAAGCTATGTAGAGAACAAGATCATAGATTAATCTTTTTATTATCACTATAGCTTACAGTTTGTAGTGATTTCGATTGCTTTTAAGTAAAATATAAATCTGTGATTAAAGGATGGATTCGAAAACACTGAGGATCTTTCTTCAATCTGATTCTTCTCAACTTTATTTCTGTCAAACTTGTTTCTTTTATTTATCTTAAAAATTCTAAAATTTTTATTCCTTCACCATATTTTTTTAATTGAACGCAACTTAATATTTTGATCCCTGAGGATTTGACACCTGATCTCACCTTATTCTATATTATAGTTAAATCAGATTAAATTTTAATCTTTGTTGCACTTGCAATAGCAACCAAGAGACATACATAAGTTATCAACTCTATGCTCTATAGTTGTCTGATTGCATAGTTCTTATACAATCTGTATGAGAGAAGAAAGCTAAGATTGTACCTCCAAGTATTTATACTCTATATCCATGTACTTGTGCTGTATATCTATACACTTTTTTTATAGTTCTTGCTTCTGTTGTCAATATACTTGTAGCTCTTGCTTCAAGGAATGAACCTCCTTAATGGTTTCAGCCACCTTCGTTATGGCCTTGGCACAGTCTTTGTTTTTGTCCCAGAAGTTCTCGACTGAGGGACCAAATCCTACCATTAGATTATGCCCACTTTTCTCTTATCCCGTGACTGTTACATATAGATTATCAAGGGTGGCATCTTTTCCTACTAACTTAGGATTTTGGACAGTAGCCTTACATAGCTTATCTTGAAATAAAAATAAAAAAATTGATTATTATAGATAATAATTTAAAAATTAATTTAAAAGAAAGAAATGAAAGGCTAAATTATTAGACAAATAATTATTTGTGCTGCTGCTTTATTCATAGAAATCTTATCTTTATGTTGATGGATAAAAATGAAAAACTCTGCTTGTGTAAGTGGCCTACCATCAAGTGACTTTGAAGCCTGCAATCATGCATGGTATTCTCAATAATTAGGTAGACATTTATTGGTAAATATATTAATATGGAGCAACATACTTTTATCCATGGAGGAGGAGATTGGATATTTACCTGCTCCTTGTTAATGGCTGCAAAACTTCTTGTACCTCCTGTATGACTAATCTCTTACTTTTCTTGATTAGATTTATTTTTAGCACTATAGTTCTAAAATGATAAAATAAAATTTTAACAACTAGTATATTTAAAAATTTAAATTATATATTTATGATTATGAAGATGAAATTGAGAAAATAAGTTATGTATTTTAGCTAAGGCTATATTTGATGACATGAATAGTCTCTGAAGCTTAGGTTTTAACAAAAAGGGGCATAGAATCTTTGTAGAATTTATCTTTATTTTATTGTTGCATCATCATCTAAAGGCTTGTTAGATGCTCTCCATCTAGAAGCCCCACAAATGGCACATGAGGATGCATTCTCAAATTCTTTTTAGTAAAGCATACAACCATTAGGGCATGTATGAATTTTATTATAACCCTATCCAAGGTTCTCAATTACTTTTTTCACTTCATAATAGGTATGTGACAATATTTCACCATCTAGGAGTGTTTTTTTGGTAATTAGAGTAACAAGATAAATAATTTTTTACTCCAACCATTCATACAATTTATACGATGTAATTGAACTACAAAACCCAACTTTTTAAATTCCTTGTAACTTGGATATAATTCTTGGTTAGCCTTTTCAACCAATTTATAAAATTTTTTTGACTTCAACATTAGGCTTCTCTATATGCTAGTTAGTTGGATTTTCTACCACACTATCTAGATTAGCATTAGAAATATATATTATAGCATCCCATATATATCATCAGATTGATTTGATTCATTCCAATCATAGGAGGCATGAGCAGATATAAAAGAAAGTATGGCTTCCCCATGGAATATCCAATTAATATATCCTTTAATAAATCCATCGTATACTAGATGGTCATATACATCTTCTCGAGTCTTCCATAAGTTGTTACTATAGTTTTTGCATGGGCATAGTATCTTTCTTTATGTGATGTCTCAAGAGATGTATTAACGAATGCAAAATCTAGGAATTAGTTCAATCCCTCCAAGTATGCATTACTCGTCCTAAATTTTTCAATGACAAAAGAAGGACACATTAAAGCAAGGCATTGAAATAAAGAGAACTGATATTCGATATTAGAATATATATTTATTTATCTAGGCTAATGGATCCATCATTTGTCCATAACAAAGATGTATACTTGCTTCAAAGTTGACCTAGAAATGAGCTAACCTAACTATGAAAATTGAAAAATATAGAATTGAAACCATGAGTTCGAGTAGAAAACTTGTGGTTTAAAAATATAAAGTTGTATAATGAAGACTTACTCTTTAGATCAAATTTGTATAGCTAATGTTATAATATAAGTATCAAACTTGTACTATGACATTTTTAATTACTTTTAATAAATAATCCTTAAGATAGAAGACATCATTACTATAGAGCCAATCAAAATAAAGAATATATCTTGACTATATATGTGGAGATCACACCAAAATCATTGCTTGACCTAACCATGAGCTAGCCTACATTTAATTTTCTAGCAATACAAATTGTGAAAGAGAGTGTTGTGCCAATGTTATCACAAGATGAATCTAGTAACCTCGTCAACTTGCTCATTTGTAGCCTTGGTAATTTTCTATTCTCGTACCTCCATATACGGTGATTAAAAGCTTGCAAGAAGAGATAAGGAATCATGATGCTAAAGGGACACAGATAGGTGGTGAGCTTTTAATGTCATCATTTGTTTCTTTTGTAGAATTAATAGCAGCATGGCTGGGGGGGACGTCTATGGTACTTGAGCGCAAAGCATCCGATATTTGGGTGCAAGATGACTTACCATGGTAATTGATTGGCTTGCTCATGGTATTCTATTAGAGGTCTTAAAGTATGTTTGCATAATGTTTTGTGTAAGATCTATTTCCATGGCTCTGGATATATATTTTTCAGTGCATTTTCTACTTAATATGCTCTATCATCCTATCTATCTTTACTATTATATGGGTTGCTACTTTATTATATTACCATGCAGAGTTTACTACAACTTCTACTTATAAATCAATGGACATAGTGTTCTCTGGGTTTTATGTGCTTACTACAAGCCGAACATTATTCTATCTATACTATTCTTCGATCTTCATTCAGGGCATATTTGTTATGGAGTTATATTGCCACACTAATAGAAATATTTCAAAGTTGCAGCACATTGAGTAGCTGGTAATTCTAAATAGCTCTTCTGTTATCTCATCAAGCTCATTTACAGGATGACCGTATTTATGGTTTAGTATGATGCACTTCTCATATTATTATCACCTTCTTATGTATCAAGATTATAGTTTTTTATATTTTCTGCTGCTTATTCTATATTCATCATGCTGCTTGTCTTGGTGTACAAAAATATTTCACTGCTGTCTCACTTCACCTAGCTGGCTGTTTTGCTACAATTACTGGTCTTCTACTTGTAATTACTTTGGCTACGAGGAAATAGGATGTTGGGTAATAGATCCATGCACACTACTTTTGATATTTTCTTATTGCATCTTGCAGGTCATCTCTAGACATGGATTATTACTTTATCAAAACTATGCTGGGCTCTTGGTGGACATTTTTGGACTTCTATGTTCCACTAGGATGTCCTATTATACTACCTACAATCCTACTTTATATTCCTTTACCACTTATTATGACTCCTCACTTACTATATTCAGCATTTTTGGTTTATCCAAGCCTATTGTATATGTGGCCTTCTTTTGTTCGTTCTGTTCCGCACGATCTCTTATTGGTTGGCTACTATTGTTTACATCCGTATATATGTCTATTCTCCTTTTAATAATATAGTTACAAGTCTACATGTTTTGTATGTTATATTTGATCAACACAAAATTATTGTTATCATAATGTTCAAACTATATACCAAGAAATATTTTTAAACTTCTTTATTAGATAATAATTTTTTATGATATTATAATAGTGAATAATGACTTCAATCTATATTCATTACAACTACAATATTGTAATAATATGCCAAAGGCCTAAATGGTAACTAAGAAAAAATTTTTGCCCTTATCTTAAAAATAACATTATCCCTTATTTGTTGATTCAAAAAGTAATCTTAGTAATAACTTTAATATCTTATGTATAACTTCTTTACTAGTCAATCACCTTATTACCAAAATAAGTTAGTTCATTTCTATAAGAAAGAGATTAATTGACCATGTCAAAGCATGTAATACGCAAATAAAGAATCTTGACTAGTATATGCCTAATTCTATTAATTGTTAGCTTTATTTAGATAAAGAAATATAAGCTTTGATTTTGGTAATCAACAAATACACACATAAAAATGATAGAAGAAATTACTTAGACTCTCTTTAAATTTAAGGTTAGTTTCACTTAGTATGCTTTGAGTTTAAAAGTTTCAATGTAATCCTTTAAGTTAATTATGTGGTTTAATGCATTCCTATTGTCCATCTTCGTTTATGTGGGCACGCAGAATCACATCATATGATAATTATGTAAGACTCTTATGGTTGAAGTACATTGATAAGGAGTTGTTTAGATTGAGAGAAGAAATAAAGAGGAGAGATGAGGATAATAGCTAGATTTCGAGAGGAGGTAGTGAGTGGATAGGTGTAATATCCACCATGTTCGATTAGGATAGGGTTTCCTAATCGTATTATCACGGACTATATCCTTTGATAGCATGGCCGTATTATGTCCCGGATTTGAGACATGACAATAGGTCTTAGGATCAGGTTTGATTGAGAGGAGAGATGAGGATTGCTGTGAGATTTAAAGAGAAGGCAGAGGAGGAGGTGGTAGGGATATGGTAGAGCTCGAGACCATGTTAGATGGAAAGGAGGGATGAGGATGGCAGTGAGGTAAAAAGGTGTTGGATGAGGATGGAAAGATGGAAAGAAGGGAAAAGATGGAAAGAAGGGATAAGGATGGCAGTAGGGTTTAAAGAGGAGGAGGAGATATTGGAAGAGTAAGATGTGGTGAGAGTGAGAAGAAATGAGAAAAGGAATAAAGATGTTATTTTTTGATAAATTAGCTATTCCAATGAGGATAAAATTATCTTTTATGATGGCATCTTAATGGCATTGGATACTCGATGAGACCTAAGACCATATTGAACCTTTTAACTAACTTTGACAACCATTTTAAAATTTTATAAACCTGAGAAGGTACTAACTACCAAGTGACACTAGTCCTAAGTTCAGAAGATATTTTAGTAATTTTTCTAAAAAGATAAGTTTTGTTGATGTAAGCAAGTCAAGAAAATGCATCTATCATTATATTGACCTAGGATAATATTAACTTTGGCATGGTAGTTGATTTAGATTGAAAAATTGAAGGATGTTATTCTATACACTCTTAGACCTTTAGATCAACAAAATAAACTACCATTTCATTCCTCTCATTTTTGGTGTGAATAGCAATCACATAGTTTTAAATTTAGTTATCTTGTATTAGTCTAATAACATCCAAGTACAAAAAAGCAAAAAAATAAAAAGTATTATATAAATGATGGTAAAAAATGAATACTTCTTTTTTAGTTAGTTTATATTATAACAATACATTGTTGTTAAGGCTATATCCACAAAAATATTCTCTTTAAAGATTGATTTGTTATGATATTATAGGAACAAATAAAAATTTTTGATTGCAATAATTAAAGTTACAATATTATCATTAAAATAATGTGCTGAAAGCATATCCGTTATTGGTTTATAAATAGTAGATATTTGATATTTTTTTTGTTTGCCTACTCTTGAATCAATTACCCTCTCATCAAGGTAAATTATGCTAGAAAAGAGATAAGTTAACCTTGAGTAAATATATGATACACGAACTAAAAAATTTGATTAAAATGTTGTTTTCCCTCTCCCTTCTCCCTAGTATTTGCAAATTGGGATTTTGACATTATAATCCCTCCATTATGATGGAACACCATAATAGTCCCTTTTTTAGTTATAAATATAAATATGATGGGCTCCATATCTTTGCCATAATTGATGAATGAGTCCTATTTTTATGCTAAATAGATTATACTAGAATCCTCTACAGTACATTGTTTGTATTGTCGAGTGTTGTACACTACTCGATGGCTACCATTAAGAGATGGATGGCTATCTATGGATGGTACATGAAATCATTTTATTTGATAACTATTCATCTTCTGATGGTAGGCATCAAGTGATATATAGCACTCTATGGTCAAACATAGAGAATATGTGCTCAATAGATCATCCTCTTATTACATGGCTTTAGTGCCTCTAAATATATTTTATCTGGCAGGCTAGCCTTCCATATTACTTTTTTTTTCCATTTGATTGGCAGCATACTAGCACCTACTTTTTCTATAGGACTAAGAATATTTGGTATCTATTTTTGATCTATAATCTAGCCAAAACTTAGAGTCATTGTTTTGCCATAACAACAATCAATATACAAACCTCTAAAATGGTATGGGGTTCCAACCAATTTGAGTGCTTTGGTTCTATGTTTATTAGTGGCAACACCTCTTGCCATGATATGGATGGCTTCATGAATGCTTCTTTATAGCCTCTTGTAACATACAATATCATCACCTTATAAGATAGCATGCATTTTACATTACTCTTTTAGGCTCCCATGTTTCTCCATCAATAACTTTTTTCTACCCTATCTCTCATAAACCAATATATATAGACTTCTCAATCACCGCTAGCAAAATACTCCTTCACAAGTACCTTTCTATTTGACACCTCTATGCTATTTTTGCTCTCTTCTACTGGCTATACATTGTCAACTAATGTATCAAATCATAGGTTTCAAGAGCATTTTAATATGCTGGATAAATAATCTGAGGCTCTTTTATACAAATGTTTTATGGATAGCATTGTATTTCTTCTATGTGAATGAAAATTGTTAGCTTTAGAAATCTGATGGCTAGGTAGCATATGGAAATGTACATAGTGAATTCATATCTTGGTAATATTTATTGAGAAATGATAGTGCCACACTGAATAGGTTTGAGGACTCTTATGATGCTTATATATTCTTGGGCCTATCCATCTAAATGCTAGGATTTTAGATATGATCTTATACAACATAGTAGTAGAGCCCATCATTTTTTTCTTGCCTACCAAAATCTCCACACTCCTACTTACTAATCTAGATTCTGTTAGTGGAGGTAATCAAGTCAAAAACATGTGTCAAGCATTACATTGACTTAAGATATAGTTTTAAATAAATACTTAACTTTTTAATTAGTTTATATTATAACAATACATTGTTGTTAAGGTATAAAATATCATCCACATAATATTTTGTACCATTTTCTAAAATACAACATTATTGTTTATTGGTTCATAAATAGTAGAAACTTGACATCTCTTTTGTTCTTCTTCTCTTGAGTCAATTATGCTCTCACCAAGGTGAATTATGCCAAAAAAAAAAGTTAACATCAAGTAAGCATGTGATACATAAACTAAAAAACTCGATTAAGGTGTTGTTTTCTGTCTCCCTTCTTCTTATTATTTGTAGATTAGGGTTTTGACATTATAATCCCTTCATTATGATGGAATGCCATATTAATCCCTATTTTAGTTATAAATATAAATATGATGAGCTCCATATCTTTGCCATCATGGACGAGTGAGTTCTATTTTTATGCTAAACTAATTAGATTAAAATTCTCTATGCCACATAGTTTATATTGTAAAGTGTTATACACTGCTTGATAGCTGTCATTAAGAGATAGATGACTATCAATAGTGACTTACTATGGATGGCATATAAGGCCATCTTATTTGATAACTATTCATCTTCTGATAGTAAGCATCAAGTGATGTACAGTATTATGTAGTAAAAATCACATACTGTAGAGAATATGTGCTCAACAGATCATCCTCTTTACATGACTTCAATCCATCTAAAATATATTTTATTTAGCAGGCTATCCTTCCATCACTTTCTTTTCCCATTTGACTAGTAGCATGCTAGCATCCACCTCTTCCCTAGGACCAACTAGAAAATTTAGTATCTATTTTCATTTTATAATCCAGCTAAAACTTATGAGTCATTGTCTTACCATAATAACAATCAACAAAGAAACTTCTAAAATGTTATATAGTTCCAGCTAATCTGAGTGCTTTGGTTTTATGTTTGTTGATGGTAACACTTCTAGTCATGATGTCGATGGTCTCACAAATTTTTTTTTATAGCTTCCGGCTATCTGCAACCATCACCGTCTCTCCCATCACTTTATAGGATAGCGTGCCTTCTACATTACTCCTTTGGGCTCTCATATTTCCCCATTAATAACTTCTTTCCCACCTTTTCTCTCATGAGCTAATACATATAGATTTTTCAATCACCACTAGCAAAATACCTCTTCACAAGCCTCTTTATCTTTGACACCTCTATGCTATTTTTGCTTCCTTTTAATGATTGTTAACTAATGTATCAAATAATAAGTTTCATAGGCATTTTAACATGCCAGATAAATAATCTTAGGCTCTCTTATAAAAATATTATATGGATAGCATTTCATGTCTTCTATGTGAATGAAAATTATTAGCTTTAAAATTTGATGGCTAGGCAATGTATGAAAATGAACGTAGTGAATTCATATTTTGATAATATTTATTGAGAAATAATAGTCCCATACTAAATAGGTTCAAGAACTATTATGATGCTTATATGCTCTTGGGCCTATCCATCTAAATGCTAGTGTTTTAGATATGATCTTATATAACATAATATTAGTGCCTGTTGGTTCTTTTTGTCCATCAAAATTTCCATACTCCCGCTTACTAATCTAGGTGCTATTAATGAAGGTATTGAGGAATAATAGTCCCACATCGAATAGGTTAAAACTCCTGTAGTGCTTATATACTCTTGAGCCCATCCATCTAAATATCTAGATTTTTGGATAGAATCTTAACAGTATTGCTGCCTCTCTCAGTTAGTGTGGTTGTAATCGGTTGTTATGAGTCGATATTAGGAAGGTGGGAAGTGAGAGGGTCGCAATAAAATAATTATGGAAAGAAAGGTTTGGATATAGGCCCGAAAATAGGCTTAGGCTAGCTAGAGGCCCATCCGATCCACCTAGCCAAACCTGATATCATTATAGTCAAGTTCGAGATTGTTTGAATTGGACTTGGGCCTAAAAATAGAAAATGAAAAATTTTTAGGCTGTTGCTTGGCCTACCATTGGCTCACATCCAATTTGATCATGGCCCCAAATTATTATTAGGATCTTCTGCTAGGAGTATCATAGCTTGGGCCTAAGAATGTTGGGTCAGTTGGGCTAACTTAAGTCAAGTCTAGCCTTTTAGGCTAGATAGGTTTATCCAATTTTGGGCAAATTGGGCTCTAGTCGAGCATGGGCTCAAATTTTTGTTGGAATTTGGAAAGAAATTTCAAGCTTAAGCTTAACTTGGAGTCCAAAAAAAAAAAAGAAAATCAGGCTACTTGAATAGGAGTGTGGCTTGAGTAGCCCGACTTGATTCGAGCCCTAATTTAACAATATAACAAAAATGGCAAATAGAATTCCATATACACAAGGTAATCTTGGGCTTTTCTTATAAAAACTAGGGATTTGGTTGTATTTATTACCATGAAAAAGATGACAAACTTGACATTTTATTGGTAAATAGGGCAATGTTATCAAAATTTCTTATAATTTTTTTATAAGCAACTCCACAAAGCTACTAACACTATCTTAGCTATTCCAAGACAATAATATGAATACCAAAAGAAGGAAAAGGGTGAATGATACGAAATTCTCAAAAATCACCTAAAAGGTGTAAATGAGATGCAATCAGAGGTGTCTATTGGCAAACTCAAGTCTGGACTTGATGTTGCCTAGAGATGAAAGCTCAAGCTCTAGCCAGGCTTGGCTAACTCAAGCTAATATAGAGTTGCACTACACTTGAGTCCAACTTGAGTTGGATTATTTTCTAGGATCATAAAAACCCAAATTTGGGCCCATATGTTTCACGCTAAAGAGAAGAGAAATTCTTTGTGCACCATGGGTAGTGTAGAAAATCCGATGTGGAGCGCACCGCCTTATCTCATTGGTCCATGTAGCCATCACTTTTCAACGCGCATTTAATACCTGTAGTTTTATTTTTTTTATTTGAAATTTTGAATGATGAAAATGTTTCTATTTTTTAAAAAAATTATGATATTTTATGTCCATATCCTGCATGCAGAAAGTCATAATTTGATGCACAAGATATCATAATTTGATGTAGAATATCATAATATACCACAGGATGTCATAATTTTTTTCAAAGAATAGGAGCATTTTTATCATTTAAAATTTTCAAATGAAAAAATAGAACTGCAGTTATTAAAATGCATTGAAAAATGATTGGACAAAAATGTCCCTCCTATTTTATGACATCCTGAGCTATATTATGATATCATATGTGTAAAAAGTCATAATTTGATGCAGGATGTAATAATATGCCAGGATGTCATAATTTTCTGAGTCATATTATGACATCCTGCATATAGAATATCATAACATACCAGGATGTTATAATTTTATGAGATATATTATGACATCCTACATGCAGGAAGTCATAATTTGATGTAGGATGTTATAATATGTTACATGATGTTATAATTTTTTTCAAAGAGAAGGAACATTTTCGTCATTCAAAATTTTAAATAAAAAAATAAAACTGCAGCCATTAAATACATATTGAAAAATAGTGGCTAGATAGACCAATTGAATAAGACGGTACACTCCACGTCAGATTTTCTACACCACTGATGGTGCACAAAGAATTTCCCCTAAAGAGAAACTAATGTTTGGGACTGTTAGACTTGGGGTCGGAAATAGATTGGGTTGGGCCATGCCTCCACACAAGCCGACCTTGGAAAGTCCAGGCCCAAGCCCTAGACTTAGGCTCGGTTTGAAACTCGATTGGGTTGACCCAACCCCTAATCGCAAGCGCCTTCCCTGACCGTCCATCCCTTCAAGCGCCATGTATGTCATGCATCCACTTAGGACTTGGGAGCCGTTGCACATACACATTTGTTGTGAAGAAAAGCAAATCAAACAAAATAGAGCTACGGGCATTATTGAAAATTTTTTTATCGAAATAATGTCCATTTAAAAAAAAATTATTAAAATAATGCCCTTTCAAAAGTATTTACCAAAATACTGTCCAAAATAAAGTCGCTCTATCATAAGGTGACTTTATATGCTGACTCATCACTATTCATGCCAACTAAGGGTACAGATTGGCAAAACAATAAGTCACCCTATCACACGACAAGACTATGAGTCATTTTATCATAGGGTACCTCTAAAAGTGGCTCTACCATAGGACGACTCTATAAGTCGCCCTATCATAGGGCGACTGTGAAATACCCACTTGACCCATGTTGTGCTACAAGCCAATATAGAAAGCCTTTTTTTTTTCTTTTTTATTTTTGCTGTCGAACTATCATATCTTCTATTTCTTAATAATACATGGTCATGAAAAACATTTAAATTATACTTTATGGTTATCATTTTTGATTTTTTATTATTGGCAACTTGTACATATTGTTGATATGCTACTTATGTTTCGAATAATATTTTTGAGCCGATGTGGTTGTTTTGTGGATGCCTGTCTTTGCTATTGGAATTTTATTTATTGCTTAAATACAAGACTAGCTCTAAGAAATAGTTTTCTAATGCAGTGGGGGTGCATCCACAACTATTGCTGTTGTATATGATGGTTATGTTATTCAAAAGGTATGCCACTGCTGCCTGTGACAAAGTAGCTCAAAATACTCGTCATGATGTGTGCAATTCAAACACATCTCAGCCATCTCAGCATGCTTGATAGCTAACAACTCAGCATGATTCTAAATAATGCATTTCCAATATTAAAACCAGACTATATTGCTACAAGAATGCAAATGCTTAATAGGGTGTTCTTTGCCTTGTTCCATTTGATGAAGTTATATAGTTAATGGGGTTACCATGCACTATGTCATGGATTATCATTCACATGTATGTATGTGGATTTACATTTGCATAAGGTATATATGTATCATCAAAAGATTAAATTAGTCGTTGGATGATAACATAATGATAGCAAAATTCTAACATGTGCATTTAGATTTAAAAAAATTTGTAATATGTGCATTCAAAATAGTTGATTATTACAAAGTTTGTTAGCAAAAAAAATGTACAAGTATATAACTATCGAGAGGTGTATATATCAAGATACTCGGACCTTCTCCGCATCCACCTCTCATAAATGCGTGTTATCTCTGGTCGCTGTTGTGATAGCTCAGGCACGATATCGACCAGTGAGGAGGGAGGTGCTGGCGTGCTCGGCCTATCAACCTATGCCTGACATTTATCTTGGGAAACCCTCAGTCTATTTCTGCCTCTAGTCCTTCCATGCGTATGATCAATGTGCTGCTCATCGAGTCAGTACAATGCATCTTCCAGCTCACTCATCCTCTGTGATATAAATGCATCATCTATGGAGACGTCGAAGTATGAAAAGTCAGGATATGAGGTGTGCTGGGCATATGACAAGGTATTCAAATCATCTGTCAATGTTATAGTATAAAATCGTTTATCCTTAGAGACAACTCGTATAGTGTCGACAAACCATCCATAACATCAGCAAGTGCTTGATTCTTGCACCTAACAGTGATCGAATGAAAGCTGCTCCTTATCCGATGATATAGCGACGTGATTTTCTAAAATATCAGTGTAAAAAAAAAATAAATATTATTCATAACAACATAACAAAGTGGGGCAAAAGCAAAATGTACTTACCACAATGTCCATCACGCTGCTCGAAGGACGAAACCTCATCTCGGGCCACTCACTTATCAATGGTGAGATGAATCATCTAGTGATGCTCTTGTACCACACCAGATATGGATCATAATAATCCATCATGGGGAGCATTAGTGGGCCATCCATAATTAAATCCTCCTGCTGCTCTCATGCATCAATATGCTCCTGATGCTCTCTACCCCAATCGTGGCAATGCTGCCCTCATCGATCCAAATTGTGGAGATTATCACGAGTGTCGCATGGTGGGGGAATATCCTGATGTATGCCAAACTATTACATCACACGATCCGGACAATAGATCTCTACAATATCAAAGCAAATGAGGGATCCAACCATCTTACTATAGGAAAAGTCTTAAGATTGAAATGCAGACCATGGATCCAACCCAAAAACTATAAAACAAATCCTAAGATTAAGCTCTCAAAACCTCAAGGAACCACATCAAACGAAACCTAATAAACCCCTCCAATCTCTTTAAGATGCTCTCTTTCCCCATATATCTACCACAAAAAGACGAAAAAACAAGAATAACAAGCAAAAAAAGAAAAAACAAAATAAATACCTTACCTCCCAATACTCTAATGTAGATGATCGGAGATGGAGAGTCGACTGCCCGCATGCACGAGAGGGATAAAGAGAGAGAGAGGGAGAGGCTACCCGCACGCATGAGAGGGAGAGGGGGAGAGAGAGAGGGAGAGGGAGAGTTGTTGATCGGCCGCACGCACGAGAGGGAGAGGGAAAGCCGACCTACTCGGCCTCACACACAAGAGGGAGACAGAGAGGGAGAGAGAAAGCCGGTTGCCCACGAGGGACACATAAGAGAGAGAGGGAGAGGATGCACGAGATGGAGAGGGAGAGGGAGATGGAGAGGGAGAGAGAGATAGGCTCGGGAGAGGGAGAAAGGTCTTGGGTTTTGAGGGGTTTGGGCTCTGAGAAAATTGCTCTATGGTAGGGCGACTGCGCACGAAAGGAAAAAGATGATGGAGAGAGGTCTCGTGTAGGGGGGTCTCGGGTTTTAAAGTATTTAAAGCTCTGACGAAATTGCTTTATAGTAGGGTGGCTCGTATAGTCGCTCTATAGTAAAATAATTTTAAAATTATTTTATGATAGGATGATCCATATAGTTATCTTAATATAAGATAATTTTATTATCCAACGTATCCGCTTAATTTAATGTTGAATGCGCTGAATCGCTGTAAAAAAATTATTCTATAATAAGATGATTTTGCTTAGTTTAGATTTGATAAAATATTTTAAAATTAACGTTATTTTGGTAAAAATCCCATTGTCGAATGGGCTCTGGGAGCGCGCTCTCCTCCCCCCTCCTCTACTCGTCAAATGTGGGCGTCCTCCGTGCTCCGGTTCTCCGCTCCTCCCCTTATCGGTACCCCGCGTTCTCGTTTCCTTGTCCCATCTCTGGCGCTCTCCCTCGTTCGTTCCCCGTCTGCGCCCTCAAAGGTAACGAGGTCAGTTGTTGTTTGAATTCCTCCTCCTCCATCTTGTTCTTCCCTGATAATGTAGTGAAATTCTTTTGTTTTGGGATTAATTTTCTCCAAAAAACGCATGAATTATCTGGCTCGAATCTCCTTCGTCTATGAGAATTCAAGAACACCGAATCTTTCTTGCTTGTATGTTTTAGTACACAGATAGTCCTAATCGCTTCCTTTTTTTTTTTCCTGGATGGATAGATGAATTAATGCTGGAATTCTTCATGAACAATTTTAAGAACCATGAAACTACTGCTTTTATATGGGTGGTGTATACATGGTTCACCGGCCCACCACCGGGGGATGTACCAGCCAACAACCGGTTTAGTACGTACTGATGCGTTCCATACCGAGCCAAGGTGTACTGGAACCAACAGGTGGTAGACGGATAGAGTGAGAAGGAGAGGAGGGAGGGAGAAAGAGAGGAAGAGAGGGGGATGGGGGCTTAGAGAGAGGTGTATCTCGTTGTCGCAGAACCCTAACCCTTGTCGGTATTGTCATTGCGGAGTCATCAGCAGTGATGGAGCATCGCGAGAGAGAGAGAGAGAGAGAGAGAGGAAGCAAGGAGAGAGAGATGAGTGTACTTTGTCATTGCGGAATCCTAATCCTAAGTGGCATTGTTAGTGTGGAGCCATCATCATTGTGAAGTCATCATCGGTAGTGGAGCATACAGAGAGAGTGGTGAGGGGAGATAAAGCTCCCAAGAGTAGAATCGAGAGAGAGGGAGAAAGAGAAGAGGCAATATAACATCATCATCAAGTACAAGAAGGGCACACAAAACAAACTGGCAGATATGATATCGCGACCTCCTGTTGTGGCCTTGTATTTATCTGTTCTTATGCAGGTCCGGCCGGGCTTGCACTAGGACTATGCTGACATGTACAAGATGGACCCTGATTTTTGGGGTGTTCTGGAGGACATTGAAGCGAGAATTCCCACAAAGTTTGCCTTGTGAGGCGGGCTCGTCTATAAGGGCGCACAGTTGGGCATACCAAAAGCAGCAGATCGGGTGAAGTGGATGAGAGAGGCGCACATCTCGAAGGTGGCAGGTCACTTCGAGGTGAACAAGATGGTGATGAATCTTCATCGCTATGTCTACTGGCCCGAGATGCAGTAAGACGTGGCCCAATTCATGAGGGGCTGCATATTGTGCAGTTGCTCCAAGCTAAACAATCGGAAGTTGGGGCTATACAAACCCTTGCCGGTTTCGAGTTGACATTAGGAGAGTGTCTTAATGGATTTCTTGGGAGGTCTCCTGAGGATACGGCGGGGGCATGACTACCTGTTCTTGATGGTCAATTGCTTCTTAAAGATGGTGGTGCTGATACCATGCAAGAAGATGATCACTGGAGAGGAAGCAGAATGGCTATATTTTCGGAATGTGTGGACTCATTTTGGGCTACCTAGCTCAATTGTGTCCAATCGTGACAGCCGCTTTCTGACCACTTTTTGGAGGTCCTTGTGATTTATGATGGATACGCATTTGCAGAGGAGCGCACTATATCATTCTCAAACTGACAGTCAGACGGAGGTCATCAACCGTACCATGATACATCTGCTGCGGGGCTACCATGCTCGACATCCCAAGACTTGGGACGAGAGCTTGCCTTATCTGCAATTCGCGTTCAACAGGGTGTTGCACAGTTTTATGTTGAAGTCCCCTTTCGAGGTGTGTTTGGGCTATTTGCCACAAGGTCCTTTTGACTTGGAGTTTATGGTGAACATTACACTGCAAACATCCAAGGAGGAAGGGGCCATTGCAAGAGCCCAACGCTTCTTAGAAGGGATCTAGCAAGTGCATAGGTAGATGGAGCAGCAGTTGCAGAGAGCCCAGTAGAAGTATAAGGAGTGGCATGATTGACATCGAGTGGAGGCTAATTTTTGAGATGGCGATCTAGTATGGTTGCACCTTGGGAAAGAGTGGCAAAAGGGTGTTGGGAGGAAGCTAAAGCCAATCCGATATAGCCCCTTCAAGATTCTCCGGAAGATCGGCGACAATACTTTCCAATTGGAGTTGCCGGCCTATATGGAGATCTACTTGATCGTGAACATCAGCAACTCGAAGCCTTTCGAGCCGTCGATGCTAGATGACGAGCTGGAAGAGATCCTACCATCCATAGACGATTTGGTCATCGACCGAAGGATGACGCTCGAGGAGGATACAATTCTGGAGAAGAAGATCATTAAGATGCGTTGGGGATAGTGAGAAGCTTTCCAAGTCGGACGGAAGGGCCAACATCCGAGCACGGCCAAATGGTTCAACTGGAAAGTCGGCTAAGCCGCGTTTCCCCATTTTTAGTTCTAGACCCATCAGGAGCTGGCTCCTTTAAAGAGAGGGAGCCATGATCAAGGATGTGTAAAGAGTCCGCATGGGATCATTTCACGTGAATTATATGCGGAAAAGTTCTTTTAAGCATAGGATGCCGTTAAAGATTTCACGCAGAAATCTTTTCATGCACGGGATGCGGTAAAAGATTTCACGTGGATCCCACACGGAAAAGTTGTTACATGCAGGGAAGCATAGTTTGCCCAGGATGGTTTCTGCAACGTTTTTCTGTTTTGTTCTGTTTTTCATGAACTAAACGTGCCAAGGAGATCCCGATCTGTATGAGAGCTCCTTGGCTTATAAATATCTCTTTTAAGGAGTTGTGAAACACAGGGAGTAATAGAGAGAAATATAGAGTGTGATGGCCCGGCCCGAATAAAAATCCCAGCCCACCAAAGCCCAAACGAAAAAAAAAAAGAAAGGAAAATAGGGGAGAAGATTCCCGAAGGGAGTCTTCTTCCTCCTCTCGCCGGCTCCCAATCGGAGTCGGAAACGAGCTCCCTCCGGCTCTATTTAAGGAGGAGATTCCTCCTCTCTCCCTTCCACCAAAGATCATAAGCTCAGTCGGCGACAATCGTCGGAAAACCACCGCGGAAGATCCGTCCCTGTGTCCGTCCAATTGCTCGCCGGAAAAGCTTCGCCGGCGTCGGAGGTAAGCCTCCTCCCCTTCCTCTCTTCTCCCCTTTCCTTCCCGTGCTGATGTGCATGCTCGCCGGCGACCGGAGTCACCGGATTTTGTTGCGGAAGAACCTCTATATTTTTGCCGTTTTTCTTTGATTTCCGGCGCCGGTGGTCACCGCCGACCATCGGTTTGGCCCTCCTAGTATCGTTGAGTCTCTCCCTCCTGCCGACGGCCGCCCAACGCCGGTTGCACCGCCGGCCGGCAGCCAACAAGGGATTGAGAGATCCCCTGTTTTGGCCCAAAGGAAGCTCGGGAAGAAGAAAAGAAGAAGAAGAAGGAAAAGAAAAGAAAAAGAAAAGAAAAGAAAAAGGAAAGAAAAAGAAAAGAAAAAGAATAAAGAAGAAGAAGAAAAATAAAATAATAATATAATAATAATAAATAGGATTTTCTCTCCTCTCTCTTTCGTGAAGAAAAAGAAAAAAAAAGAGAAAGAAAGAGAGAAAGAAAAGAAGAAAAAATAAAATAAATTAATTAGTAAATAATGATATAAATAATAAAATATGAGAAAGAGAGTTTCTCTCTCTTCCCTCTCTCCTTTCAGCTTGAACTAGTATTTTCTCTCTCTAGAATTGGACTTTCTCTCTCTAAGTTATTTCTCTCTCCTAAGATTTCTAGAATTTTGAGAAGAATGATGATGAATTTAAATGATCATCGTGATGGATTTTTGATTTGTGATCGTCGGACGGTACAGCGACATCCACTTTGATCAGATCAGGTATTTTTAGATTTTATTTCTTATGATTTTATTGAATTATCATATGATAATTTCAGCATTATTTGATCTGATCTGATCGATCAGATTTGTTGAATCATATTGTCTGAAGAATTCAAGATGAGTTTTCTCTCTCTAGAATTATCTCTCTCTAAAATATTCTCTTGATTGATTCTCTCTCTAAAAAGGTTAGTGAATGAAGAAATTTCTTTTAATAGTCCTGATCTGATTCTAATAAAGAATCCTAATCCATGATTGTCAGACAGCATACTGGCACCCACTTTGATCAGACCATGAATCTTTAGATTTGATCATCCATGATTTCGATCTAGCCATGACTTGATTTGATCATGTTGATTTCACCAATCGAGATATTGGACCAATCGTAATGTTGGATTGTGTCACTTGATCAATTCGAATTGTACCTCATGAATTCTCTCTCCTCTAATTGTCTCTCTACTTGATTTTATGAAATCGATGAAGAAACCTCTGTCCTATCACTTCGAATCCGATTTGATTTGATAGTCAAACTTTGGATCGTTTAGGTCCTAATTAGATTTTGATTAGATGAAATTAGATGATCGGACCCAATCTAAACCGTTGAAATATGGTATTCGTATTCTTTCTAATTATTGAAATTGATTCTGTATAGGATTGTGGATGTTTGATCATGGGATATCACGATATCTCTACGAACAGAATTTTGGAAGAAAATTTATAGAATTATGTGGATTTATTGTAATGCGTTCGAGGTAAGTAATGTTTCACTTTTTTCTAGATTTATCGGCAAATTATAATGTATTTTTCTGACATGATTTGTGAAATGATGCATGAATTGGATGAATGGTATTTTGTTATGAAAATATCTTATTTGAAATGTTATGATGAAGCATAATTGAACATATTGATTCCATGATGCATTATATTGATTGATTTCGATACTACATGATTATATGTTTTATTATCGAAATTAGAATATGAAATATGATTTATGAAGAATTATGATATAAGAAACATTATGAATTGACAACCTGACTATGTAAAGGACCCTGCCAATGGGGGCATATATGTTGGCAATTGATTTGTTCTGAGGGTTCATGTCGCCAGAGAGACCAGCGACAAACCGTCAGAGAGACCAGCGGTTCCGAAAAACTTTGCTGCCAGATGATTCGCAGCTCACCGCAAGAAGATACGCGGTGTTATGACTCTGCCACAGGAAAAATATGGTCATAGCTCATGGTTGACGAAAAGAATTGAAGAACAAAAGAAATTGAAATCTCGAAAGAAATTTGAATTTTCGAAAAATAAATGAATTTGGCATGAATTATATTGCATAATTGGAAATTGATTTTGAATTAATGAACTCTATATGATTATTTTCTATAAATGATTATTTACTTATATGCCTGATGAAATCTGTTGAGAAGTGATCATTGCTTACTGGGCTGTCTAGCTCATTACCTCTTATTTTACTGTTTTTACAGATGTTGAGGAATTAAGATGATACAAGATATGAATGGAAGAGTGATCAGAAGCTGAATCTCTATACTTTTATTTTCGGTTGAAAGCTTATTGAATTTGATGTAAGGCCTATGAATCATTGTTGAATTTATTGAGACATTAAAGAAAAAAATTTAGATCGTTATATTTGAATTATTGACTAATTATTCCGCTGTTATTTTAAGATAGCATGATAAGATGTCTTGCATGCTTATGGAAAGAGTTTTCTATGAGTATGCGGCGGTTGCCATGACCCTCGATTCACAATCTCGGGTCGGGGGCGTGATATAGAGCCTAGCCCAAATTTTGAAGAGAATCCAACAATAGTCCACCGTTTTCATTTTTTTTTTCGCTAATCTCTAATTGCAGGTCTTTACATGGATCAGTTGAGAGAAGGAGAGAATAATCCAAGGAGAGGGAGAGTATCAGGTGGGTGGAGGGGTTTTATGAGAAAAGGGGGAGAGGAACTGATGCAGGATAGTTCAAAGTCCTATATGATATGCACCAATGCAGCACATAAGATATCAAACTTATCCTACAAGTTGCTGTACCTTAAATGTGGCATGCAAAATTAATTGCAAAATAAGATTAAACAGGCATTTTTTTTTTGAAATTAATTTTAATAAAGGAAGAACATTCGGCAAAGAAAATAATAAAGTAAAGAGATTAAATTTGGTAAGAAATTATATCATATGATGTTCAACAATCGTGCAATTAAGCTATTACGATTAACTCAGATCAATTCACAGTTTGTCCACAACGATCTCCTAGCTAAGCTTGTAGATGTCCACATAGTCAATTTCTGCTCAATAATTGCAATCAAGTATCATGCAAGAAGGGAAAGGACTGAATTAATTTTTGTTTTTTTAGGAAAGAAGTAATATGATAAATTTTTTGAGAAAAAAATAGAAATCAAACTATCCTATGAACTAAGGGTGAAAGTAGCATGGATATTATCCGTTTGGATCCGTTTTCGTATCTGAATAATTCGGATATGGATATAAATTTAAGGATCTGACTAACATCCATATCCGTATTCATATCCGTCAAAGAAAAATGGATATGGATAGATAATTATCCGATCCGTATCCGAATATCCGAATCGATGTGTAATTATATATAATTTTATATAATATTTATTAATTTTTTAAAAAAAATATAATTATAGAAATATATTATTAATTTGATTTATCATCTATTTAGTAATATCTTTGATTCTGTAATCATAAAGTTTGATTATCTAAGTTATATCCATAAGTATATCCATATTTTCAATATCCAAATTGTATCTATATTTGTTTAAAACAAATATGGATGTGAATTTTTGCATTTAAATAATATCCGTATCCGTATTTGTATTTGCCAGAAAAAATAAATATGGATATGGATATGCTAGTATCCGATTCGTATTCGATTTGGTTTCAGTCCTACTATGAACCTAGCTTTTATTACTAATAGATGATACGTGTAGATCTGGATTTGGACAGAAAAATTAGCACTATAACCTTTTTTTTTGAAGCAAAGGGATGCTAATACTTGACTTTGGACTGAAGTTGGCCCAGATTGCTAGTACAGGTGGCTGGTCGGATGTCTCAGGTAGCACGTGCAAGGAGAAGGAAAAGAAAATCTTCGTCTTCAACCTCCATCTTTTTCCTACTTTGTAAAATCTTCAAACTTTCTCAAATCTCAATCAGATCTCACTAATAGGTAATCACAACTTACAGAAAATAGAGGAGAACACAGAACTAAACTCTGGATCTCGCCAGAATCGGCAACACTCCGGGAAAGAAACAAAACTTTCACTACAACTCTTTAACAAAACTTGAATTTTATTCAATAATCATTCTGTCTTCCATAGTCAAAGCTTTGTGGGCTATTTATAAACCAACACCTTTGAGAATAAAAGAAAAATATTCCCAACTTAGAGACTTATCTACAAAAAAAGGAAGATGATCAAACAAGATCCTCCTAAATGAAAGTTTGACCAAATCTTCCCAGGCAAGAAAAAGAAAGATGATAGAATAAATTTTTTTTCTAAAAAGAAGATGATATAATAAAATCTTCCTAAACAGAACAAGAAAGATGATAAAATCTTTTAAATAGAAAAGGAAGATGATAAAAAATCTTCCTAAACAGAAAATTCAGAATAAATCTAAAAAATCTTCAAATCCAGATAGTGGATTCGGGTGTTGACTTGTGCCGCTTTCTTTGATAGATCCGAAATCCGGACATGGATGCAAGTTGGGCTCTGTCTGCATCATCTCCTCCCGGCTTGAAAAAATCTAACTCCGACAGAGTATGGCTGATGTAATCTTCATAGAGATCCGGGGCAATGTCTCTAAGCTCGTGCTCGGGTATCCATGTCATTTCTTCTTCAGGTCGGAATGCCCACTTCACTAGAAAGCTACGCGAATCACTTGATTGTGTAATAACAACTCGATCGTCGAGAACCTGTTCAATTTCTTCTTTCTTTCTCAGAATATTAGGTATGGGTGGAAGTGGAAGTGGTGGTCGAGATATACTTGTGGAAATGGGGCTGTTGATGGAAAGAGATTTATGATAATGGCTAAGATCTTCAATATTGACTGTTGAGCTAAAACCAACATCAGTGGGCAAATCTAAGACATAAGCATTTGGATTTAGTTGCTTCAAGATCTTGAATGGACCCAAATTTCTCGCATGTAGCTTTTTTATGGTACTTGTGCGAAATCGTTCTGGTCGAATCCTTCCATAACCATATCTCCTTCTTTAAAATTTTCTTCACGCTGACGTTCATTTGCTTTATTTGTATAAACTTCAGTTTTTAAAACAATTGCTCGTCTTATCTTATCATGCAAGTCTTTTATATGCTGAACAAATGCTTCGGCATGCCGGCTTGATCTATAGTCTATCGGTAATGGAATTAGGTCAATGGGTGTCCTAGGGTTGTAACCAGTGACAATCTCAAATGGACTCATCCTTGTGGTGCGATTAATCGAGTTGTTGTAAGCAAATTCGGCCATAGATAAAATACTATCCCAATTTCTAGTATGATCACCTACTAGACAATGCAATAAGTCACCTAGGCTTCGATTGACAACCTCGGTTTGGCCATCTGTTTGTGGGTGATATGGTGAAGAAAATTGCAATTTAGTGTTCATTAGTTTTCACATTGTTTTCTAAAAGTAACGTACCAATCGCACATGTCTATCACTCACAATAGTCTTTGGTAATCCATGCAATTTTACGACCTGATCCACAAAAATCTTTGCCATGTGAGTGGCATCAGAAGTCTTCCTATATGGTATAAAGTGTGTCATCTTAGAAAACCTATCGACTACCACTAGAATTGAATCATGACCTCGAATAGTCTTAGGAAGTCCTAAAACAAAGTCCATGCTCAAATCTTGCCATGGGGCATGAGATATGGGCAAAGGTGTATATAAACCAGTATTCTTTCGTTTGCCTTTAGCAGTCTGACATCTACCCTTTGTGACCATGGGCAAAGGTGTATATAAACCTAACCCTTTGTGACCATTCACTACTAATTAAGTATCAGATCAAGCTCTCACGGCCTTGGACTTGGTGTTCGATCCTCAAAAAAAAAAAAAAAAAAAAAAGGAAACTTAAGCTGTCTGTGTTTCTACCACATATAGGTTTGTTATTTATCCAAACAGGATCCTAGTATTGATACCTTTAGTGGATCATTGTAATTTTTCAAAAAATGGTTGGTTGTTTATGATTCCACATGAGGAAGAACTGATGGTCTTTTCGAGGGTTATAATCCAATTAACAGAAAAATGTATTATTCTCATATAAAAATACTACCTGATTCTTAAATGGTTGTGATCTCACTGAGAGAGAGAACTGGATGGGTACAGGAGTTTGAGATTGATTTTAACATGGCTTTACCATTAAGGCATTTAAACAATGCATGCTATAATTTGTTCATGCATGCTAATCAAAAGAGAATAGTTTACATGGCCATGGCACTATATGAGGTTAGCTGCGTTGAAAAAAAGGGATGCAAAGCATGCTTACAAATGAGAATGGATAGAAATGGTGCAATTGGAAAGAGAAGTTTTTTCTTTAATTTATGTTTAAATCTCCTCGAGAAAAGTAACTTCCTGTTTATGGAGAAATTAAAATATCAAGAAGTGTCTAGTTAAGTTTGGTTGAAGAATGGTCCAGCAGAGTCAACTAATCACCAGAAGGTAATGTTCCCCAAGATTGTGGGATTATCATATAGGTGATCTGTTGATCAGCTTGTATTGAAATATAGTGCCACATCATTTTGTTACAATATTTAACGACTATCTAGATGTTCTGAGCAAGAAATTTCAACAGCAGAATGAGATTTTGTGTAAAGTGATTGCAGAATTATATTTCCTATGTGGTAGATGAAGCAGCTGCTCAAAGTTCGAATTTAAAGAATAATGCTCTCTTATAGTTTTTGCAGAAGTAACTATGTCATAAACTTAATTTCAACATAGACTACCATGACTTTTGCATGGTCCCTGCAATGTAATTGTGAAATACTTGCTGGAGACTTATTCCAGTTCCTTCATGATTAAGTTGAATTCATCATGTGATACAGGCCTAGTAATTTGATTTGTTGTTACTTCTGTCATTGAACTAAATGAGTAGTTTAGATGATTGTTGGACATTTATTGTTCTAGATATCTCTTGATGTACCTAAACCTGCACATTTGCTGGTTTTCTAAAGACTTTTGTAAGACCCTTTAGTTGTTACCATGTTATGGTTTATCTGCTGATGAATTAATTTTTAAGTAGGGAATGAATATCTTTAATTGTTGGAACTATCTCATAAATGAAGAAAGTATGCTTAATTAGGATTTTGGTCTCACTATAAGCATTTTTGAACTTAATGATGGTTGTCGATTAGATATGCACGTGGTGACTTTTCTCATCCATTACCACTTGTATAGGATCAGTGTAAGATGTAGTTATGTTGCATCAAATATCATGGAAGATTCCTCTTCTGTTCCTATAGATGTAGCGGCTGATGTAAAAACTGAAAAGGTATGTATTTTAACCATGTTTTATTTCTTCTGTATATGCATGTATATGATCTCATTTGTGCTTCATTGCAAGTAAATCTAC
Organism: Elaeis guineensis; assembly: GCF_000442705.2. Lineage (NCBI taxonomy): Eukaryota > Viridiplantae > Streptophyta > Magnoliopsida > Arecales > Arecaceae > Elaeis > Elaeis guineensis. The sequence continues at coordinate 21,185,059 of NC_026008.2, read as the reverse complement.
ATCCATACTACTATTAAATCATATGATTCTTTTCATAGATGGCAGTCTGAGGAGGCAGTGGTTTTGTTGGTTCAGCTATTTGCAAAGTTGCAATCTCCAAGGGCATTGAGGTTGTCAGCCTAAGCAGGTGGATACAGTTTTCTTATCATGATGCTTTTCCTTTTTATGTTTTTTATTAAGTTTTCTATTGAGGTATCTTATATTTGAAGTGACCATTTAAGTTGTGCTTTGAGAATATGGTTCTCTCTCGCCACCCTTCCCCTCCCCCATCTTCTTCAGTGTTGGATACTTTTTGTATGCTAAAGTTTTAAGTGATTATTACAGGTCACAGGTTAGGGAGGTCTTCTTACTCAGATTCTTGGGTTGACCAGGTCACATGGATGGCAGGTATGCTTTTTTTCTAAGTTCTGGCTTGAAATTGCATTATCCGATGCTTATAGTGTTCATACAAATCTCTATGATGCACATTTTACATTCTGTCGTTAGTTTTTTCTTTTTTATTAAATAATGATCATATGCTCCTATGGTTAGCAGGAATGAGTTTATGATCAAGTAATATTTGACCAAGGATTTCATTGTTTTGGAAAAAAGATAACTATGTTCACACTTCACATGCCCACATTCATTGAAATAAGCACACAGGCATGGAGAGAGATTGGCCGATACATTTCTTTAGTAAGATTGGATTAATATTTAATTAAGCAACAGAATAGGTTGGTTGAAATCATTGGAGGAGAACATGGCAAGAATTCTCTGGAAGGTAAAGCTAAACAATGGTAGCTGGAAGCAATAGAAGAATGTCCACAAAAGGAAATAGATTTGTAGTAATCAATATCCATAACTATCCTGATGGGCGTATCATCAACACCTTCACTAAGATTGTGGCTCAAGGACACTGAAATGCTGGCAAGTGGATGCCAGATCTGTAGAGATTGAAGTTTGTGAACATGGATTTGTAGTGAAGAAAAGGATGCGCACATTTTTTGAAACAATGCACTCAATGATGTGGCAATCTTGAGGACCATGCAGGGTAGAACCAGGATTTTTCAATTTAGGGGGACAATAATTAAAAATTATTAAAGATTTAAAACTTATTCTAAAAGGATAACCAAATTCTTATGGATTGCACAGTGTCAAAACATTTAAGTCGTGCTCAATGTTATTTAGTACAATGAAAATAATCTATATTTGAATCTGCGCTAAACTTTTCAATATTTTCTTTTTCAGTATAAATAATCAAATAATTTGTAAGAAACTTGTCTTTCATTTTGTTTTGAAGTCTTGTTTTCATGATATTTATGGCCGTGAATGGTTGCTCTGTAGTTGCTGAAACTGGAAGGGTCATTATGAGTCTAAGTAGATGATCTATAATAATTTAGATCGTTGATTCTCTTGTCTTCATTTTTACAATTTTAGTTGTAGTGTAATCGTTGATTTTTCTCATGTTGGATGTAGTCTTTAGGATAAAACCTTTCAACCAATCCATTATAAATATCATTAATATCTGACATTTTATAACCATTTTTTAAATATAAGCCAAGTTGAATATTAAGAGTTCCATTGTGTTCTCATGAAATCTGTTTTTTAATTTTTGCAACTATGAATCAAATCTAACAACAAATACACCCACCTGATGATGATGCTTTATGATGATTTCATTAGGCTAATTTAGCATTTGAACTTGATAATTAGTGTAGCGAGCTTTCATGTTAGGAATATCTATAGCATGCTTTTTACAAAAAGGTATTATGGTTTCAAACAAATAGCTTGACAATTGTCTTTAATCTGGAATAAGTTTTGTGCTATAGAGACTAAGTTCATGGTATTGAGAATATCCTGAGAACAATGTTGAAGGGTCCGGAAAAGATTATCAATGATGCTCATGATTTCTCTCATGAGATGCAGTATGAAGACAAACCGGAGTGATGCCGTCAAATCATAACTAGCATCAGCATCTTGCCATTGCACATATTTTGATGTATCATTGATGATATTTTTCAAATCTGCACCAAGTTGCATTGAACTTGTTTAATAAACTATGGCTTGACCTTAATTCAAGATGTGAGTCCTAGCATGTTTCTACAGCTTGCTACAAGATACCAATTGGTTTAGTACTTTTGATTACCATCTCAATTTCATTAGTTATTAGCATATGTCTGATCTCAACAGCTTGTAACTGTTGAGGAACAGCCGTGCATTGGACAGGTTAAGGACTTTAGTGGCACTTACATACTCATGAGCCCATCTACCTATTAGCTGAAGCATTTGGGTTGGATTTTAATGTGGTATCGGAGCCAAAATCCCTTTTGCCCTCCAATGCCTCCATGCTCCCACTACCTAATCCATATGCTCCCTCTCTTCTAGTTCCATCCATTGGGTTCTACATGTGGGAGGGGGTGTTAGGGAATAGTCCCACATTGGGTAGGTTAAACACTTTAGTGGTACCGATATAGTTATGGGCCCATCCACCTACTAGGTTATGCTTTTGGGTTGGATTTTAACAGTAACTGTCATGCCATTTGCAAGATGCACTAACAATATTGACTATGAAAATCAGTTAGGAAAAAAATGGCGATGAATGATTTTTTTTAGATGGTGCAATTATTATGAGATCCAGTTTGCTGGTGATGTATAAAACAAGCTTGTGATCTGTTCCTTTTACCTCTCATGTTGTTGGCACTGTTATATACTTGATCTTGAAGATTCTCAATGCCAATATTGTGGCTGATAGGAACAACTGATATATCATTCTTCATGGTTAATGACATAATATCTAAAACATTAATGAGTTGAAAAATTGCTCCCATACCCAGTCACGTTTATAAACACATCCAGAAACAAGAGCCATCTGCTTTATTTTGGACTCATCTTGAGCTTTATTGATGATGAGAGTAATTTTGCATCACCAATGTTCTCACAAATTGCATTTTGCTTATTTCTCAAGAAGATATGCAAAATCTCCTTTTGTATTCTTGGACACGTATATTTTGCATTTCTATGAGTATTATCTAGAATGATTTTATCGATCTTGTTACAAATGCTAAAAGTTTTATCATCTCTATAAATTACTACATTTCTTTAAATCTGTCCTCTTTTAGTGACCTAAGAATGCACAAGCTGGAATATTCAACCACTAGGTCGTGTCAATTGGTGTATTAAGCTGCAGTCCGTTCTTTGCAATTTGGGTAGAAACTTTTCTTGTGAACCACCTTCTTAATATGTTGGTATGGTTCACCGTACCGGTGCATATTGTCTTGTATCAAGGGTACCATACCATACCAGCATTGAATCGAGACTTGGTATGGGGCATACTATACGATTCTTAGTACACCAAACCAACCCCCTACCTGGCATGCTGACATTGTACCAGCATGATACCACTAAGGGGTTTGGTATCGAGATGGCGAATCTTGATCTAGATCAGTAGGTTTTTTCATATATGACCTAATAATGCATAATTTATCCGATCATTACCCTTGTTTTGAAATCCTTCAACATTGAAGCATATGATCTAGGACAACCAATTGGCTTCTTACTAAAAAGATAACGTGGCAGGCAAAAGGCTGCGTTCTTGGATCGTGAATACATTGGAAATAAACTGAAGATGATCAATGCAGGAAATAAACATTAAATCTAGAATATCATGCGGAAACAATATTATGTATTTAAGTAAAACAATGTTATGTATATGCAAAGTGGTTGGCTTGGGATCAAGATGTGTATTTGTTGCTCTAAAGCTGCTGATGCCTACCTATGTGCAGCTAAAATTGGTGTTGGTGTTTCCAAGATAATATGATGCTTCAGTTTTCAATCACCTCCTCTACATGCATGCCTATAGTAAGAGAACTGATCCTCATCATCGTTATGTTGTCTAGGAAAAGAAGAAAATATAGGGAAACATTTCAATGTGAAAGAGAAGAATGTAGGAGATGATAGAGATGGTAGGGAACCTTTTTCTTCTTATGTTGGTGTCCTCACATGACTCTTTTATAGACCCATATGTAACAATATTAGGCCTCAATAGTGTGGAGAAAAATTTCCTTCAATCAGCCCCACCTCTTGCAGTGTGCTAAAAACATCTCAACATTTCTCCGATGTTAAAATTGATAATCCAATAGTTAGAGATAAGGATAAAATAAAAAGGAATGTTTTGCATCTTTAGGAATTTAAGAAAAAAATACATGGAAATTCAGAATAATAAATAAGAGGAAGAACTTTAAGAAGAACTTCAACCAAAACCAGAAACATAGAAATGCCAACCATCTTAATCAAAGGAAACCTAAGAATGAGGCGAGAAGGAAAATCAGCTTTATTTGCGAGAGGAATAACCACATTGCTTGGGACTGCTTTACACCTGAAGACTGGAGAGCTCAAGCCTAACTGAAATGGTCCAAGTGCTTTAAAGGCTTAAGTGAATGTGCTCATGGTTGGAGAGAGCTCATCTGACCCTTTCTTAAGCTCTACCTCTAGCCCTCTAGTTAACTTTGACATGGATTATGGTGCTCACATGCATGTTTGTTTTGACTTATCCAAGTTTTCAACTTATTAAGATACAAGTAGAGGAAGTGACTCTCGAGAATGACTTTGCTGCAAGAGCGATCAGAATGGTACCTTTGAATTTAAGAATGATGTTTGCAAGATCATGACAGTCCAGATGTTCCTAATGTTAGAAGAATCAGTTTTAGTGGTTCTACTCTAGTTCAACAAGGTTATAACTTATAAAGTTGTAATGGGATGCTATAAGATTGTTATTATGGGTAATTAGTTCATAGGAGGAAGGCCTTTTCAAAATTGCACAATCTATTCTTGAAAGTAATAGAATTTCTCCAATTTCCATTGTTATTTGGTCATGTTAAGTTCGGAAATATAAAATGGATCATGAATCTTAATTTGATTCTTGAGTCAAACATTGATCCTAAGCATAAATGTGAAGTATGTGTACAAGCTAAACAACTAAGGGAAACATTTAATTCTATGGAAAGGTACTAAGCTCTTATATTCAATTCATAGTGTTAACCCCATGGATTGATTTTGATGATTACAAAACATTTGAGTGTAATTACTCATGGTTTGACTTGCCTTGGAAATAGGAAAGTTAAGTTTTGCAAGGAATTCGAGTTTGAAAGGTTAGAGAAGCATTGGAGTCATTTTCAAGTTGGTCTGTTGAGTTTAGTGCATGGGGAGCTGACTTTAGTGTGGGACGAGCTGATTCCAGCGGTTTGGGGGTTGACCCTAGGTGCAGAGGAGTCGATTATAGCATTTCAATGGTTGATTTTAGTATTTCAGGAGTTGATCTTACGTGTCAAGAGTTGACCTCTGAAGTGCCATAGGTCAAAAATAGAAGAATTCAAAATTCAGCCATTTCAAAAGTCAACCTCAGGAGGCAGAAGTTGAAACTAGGACTTTAGGAGTCGACCCCAAAGAAACAGAAGACTGGATTTTCAAGCCTTTTCAGGAGTTGACCCCAACAGTGCAAGAGTCAACCCCCGAGGACTAGGAGTCAACCCTCTATTCTGGTAGCAGAATAATGGCTAGTTTCCAGCATGAGCAAACTATATTTAATGCATCCCAACAACTGTCCAATAGATTCTAATGGCCAAAACTCATTCTCCAATAACTCTCCATGATATAAAGGCTTCAAAATCAATTAAATCCAAGGATACAAGAGGTTCAATGCCCATCCTTTGAGATCTACCATGAAATCAAAAAGTGAGCAAAAAGGGCAAGCAGGAAAGAGCTGAAATCTGTCACTTCAAGTTCTCACCTCTTAGAGCAATCAAATTTGATCTACAACTCCAACCTTTATAGAGGTTCCTTTTATTTTGTATTCTCTTTATTTCTTTTGTGCACGAGATTAGGGGATCTTGTGTGGGGTTTTTGGCATGGTTGACACCATGAAAATCAGCTACCCATTGTAAGGTTTGGCTGTACCCATGAAATAGCTAGGTCGTAGTCAATTTTTCAATTCTCTGAGAAAATTGACTAGGTTTCATTGAACCTGAGAGTCAATAAGGAGTTCCTGTGGTTCGGAACTCGGGTTGGCCAGGCTATACTAGCAAATCAGCTTGGTATTGATTGATTGCTAGGGAAAATCAGTTGGGTTTCCTTGTGATCGAGGAAAACAACTGTGCTGTAATATTGTGAAATAGGTTATAGTGGAATCCTTGAGAGGATTGCTTTAGGGAGTGGATGTAGGAGTGAATTGGTGTGAAACGCTATAAACCTTGTGTCTCTCTCCTATGTGTTCTCTCTCTTTTTATCTCTCCATCTCTCATTTACTTTATTTGTTGAAGGCTTGAAGCTTTGCCAAGTCACATCTGCTACATTTTGCTTGAAAAATATTTTCATATTACCAGCACTTACATAGCATTTGTGGTAAAATCAAATAGCCTAGTTGTTTAATTTAGATTTATTCAAGTTTAGTTCACATTGGCATACGTGTTTTTTCTTTTTTTTTTTAATGTGAGATTTGCATAACTATTGTTTCGTATTTCTAGAAGTCTGTAAACCCAATTCACCCCTTGGGTTGTCATTTTGGGCAACACATTTATATTTGTGATTCGAATCGAATCCCTACAAGAGTTGGTAATAGATACTTTATGACCTTTATAAATGATTTTTCTAGGCATTGATAATAATATACCTATCTTTTAACCTTGAAAGTTAAAATGTTGAGCAAGCCCAAAACTTATAAAGCAAAAGTAGAGAATCGATTGGATGGGAAAACTAAAATACTTAAATCTGACTGAGGGGTAAAATCTAATCAATTGACCCTGACCTATCAAGAGGATTGGATCGTCCATAAGTGACAGCTCCCTATATACCTGAATTCAATGGAGTAGCTGAAAGGAAGAACCAAAGATTTAGGTCCCGATGGGATGTCTTGCGGGATAGAGGTACCATCCCATATATCGGGATGGGACCATCCCACCATCGTCCTAGCATCCTATTGGGATGTCTTGGGACATTCCCCATCCTAAGTGTTGGAATGGCGGTGTGTTCTGTTCCATGAGAAAATCGGGGCAGCTCCATTCCACGGGATTTAAAACCTTAGGAAGAACCACAACTTAATGGACATGGTGAAATCTATGTTAATCAATTCAGCTATACTTAAAAGCTTGTGGGTGAAGGCACTCTTGTCCACCTGTTATATTGTTAACCAGGTACCTTTCAAAGATAGCAAGAAGACTCATTTTGAATTTTGGATGAATAGAACACCTAGGTTAGAATACATGAAGGTTTGAGGTTGCTTGGCTATGATAGCACCACCTGGACCTAAAAGGAAGAAACATTTGTCTGGAATAGCAATGCTAATTGATTCTTACTGATAAAATCAGTGCTAAGTGACTTTGCAAATAATACAATAATTGAAGCTAAAGATTCTACATATGTCAAGGATATCTTTTGCTTTACCTAGAATTCGTAGCCAAGATAAGTATCAGCCCTTTATGTCTTCTGTACCTTCTAATAGCTTTGCTAGATCTTGAGAAGCCGAACTCGAATAGGAGTAAGAGAGAGTTCATAAGAACTTCAATGGGAGTTCTATAACTTATTGATAGAAGGTGAACCTACAATTTGTGAAGTAGCTATGTCTTTCTATAAATGCACCTTTCTGCAAATAAGCTATTAACTTTGAATTTCAGTCTGTTATTTAGGAAAAAACACTTGGGTTCTTACTGTCTTACCTCCAGGAAATAAATGTAGGATGCGAGTGGGTTCCAGAAGAAGAAATTAAGACTAGATAATAGTGCAGAAAGGTATAAGCCTAGAGTAATAGCTAAACGCTTTACCTAGAAGACAACGAAGGTTATTTTGATGTCTATTTTCCTGGCTCAAGAATTATTATTGTTAGAATCTTGCTAGCTTTAGCATCAATATTCTGCAAAGGGATGTCAAGACTGTTCTCAAATGATGATCTAAATAATGACATTTACGTGGAACAATTTGAAGGTTTCATTGTTAAGCTGCAAGAAAAGGAGATATGCAAATTGGTCATATGGACTTAAATAGGCCCTCTAAACAATAACATGGAAAGTTTGATAGAGTTGTCCTGTCTTGTGGCTTTATACTTAATTACTATGATAAGAGTGTATTTGGTCAGGTAGTAGATCATGTGTGTATTCTCTTATGTTTGTGTATTGATGACATTTTGACTTTTGGAAAAAACTCAAGTGTTGTGGAGCATCTAAAATCTTCCCTATCAAACAATTTTGAGATGAAGGACCTAGGACACATAGATGTTATCCTAGGAATGAGGTTGATTAGAACTTTTAATAGGTGATAGCTCTGAGTCAATCTATTGCTATTGAAAAGATGTTAAAGAAATTCAACTAGTTGGATTGTAAACTTGTTTCCGTACCCATGACCCTAGTGCACATCTCGAAGCAAAACTTTGGAGAATCTGTGTCACAGTTGAAATGCTCAAATTATTGGATCCCTCTTGCATATAGCTAATAGGACAAGGCTAAATGTAGCCTATGCTATAGGTGGATCGAGTAGATACACCTCTAATCAGTTATCATAGTAGAGTCAATACTCGAAGGGAACTATAGATTAATCTGTGTTTTATAGGGTATCCTAGAATACCAGTGGGCTATAGTGAAGCAATATGGATCATAGATAGCTTAGATAATTAGTCTACCATTGGGAATGTGCTTGTCCCAGGTGGACCTGCCATCTCCTAGGGATGATTTCAACAAATTGTGGTGTCTTGGAGCATGGAAGATGAGCCTATAGCTTTAGATGCAACCTATAAGAAGCTGATTGAGTTGAGAGTTGCTGTCCTATATCCTTTTGGTTGGTAAGCTTGTTCTTGGGATATCTATTTATCGTGATTGCAATGCTTTTAATAGATTTAGCAGATCAAGAATATGCAAATAAAAAAATGAATAGACATGTTCTAAATAGATACAAATTTGTAAAGGACCTTTACGATAAACATATAATTTCTCTTGGATGTATATAATTTGAGAAAAAAATTGCTAATTAGTTGATCAAGGGTCTTTATGGAAGAGCAGTTCTAGAATCATCAAGGGAGCAGGACTAGGGTTGGCAAAATGTGACCTGATCCATAAACCCAACCTATGTTGACTTGCAATAAGTAGGTTTGGGTTTGGGATAAATAGGTTTGAGTTGTAAGTAGGTCGACCTATTTAAACTGTTAAATAATTGGGTCAACTTCAAGTTCCATTTCCTTGACTTGTTTCACCAATTTAATAATTGGCTCGGATTGAGTCAAGCAGGTTATCCATTTATCAAACAGGTTAACAGGTATATGGGTTGTACAAGTTAACAGGTTATACAGGTTAGTAGTTTAATAGGTTAAGCAGGTTACTTGTTTATTGAATATGTTAAGCAGGTCGGGTTGGGATATAGGTTTATTGAACATGGCAAGTTCAGGTTTCAAATCCTAACTTGATTAATAAACAAGTCAGGTTCAAGTTTGGGATTTTTCTGATCTGATCCACATTTGACCCGACTCGTATATGATCTAACCTGACCGATTGCTATACTTGGATACGATTAAAGCCCATAAGGGAGTCACCTACAATGGAAACCCATCCTTTTTGATTACGAGTAAGGTTTTAAATCCTACGAGATGAAGTATCCTAATCTCTCCACAGAATAGGATGCTTGTTGTTCCATCTCATCCCGTCATCCAATTATGCATCTCAGTAAATATCTTATGCAAGGATCGTCGATCAGAATCGGATCCTGTGCCAGCTGACTGATGGTACGAGTCGGTATGCTCTCGTCTCGGGTCCAAACTGACATGAAAATAAGGGATGAACCAGGGAATAGAAGAGAGAGAAGATGGGGGAGAGGTAGGAAAGGATAGGGAGGCTGTAGGAGATGTCGGCGGTGGCCATTGAAGGGCCACGGAGGTCTTTGGAGGGATGCCAAGGCCTTCCGAGCTCTACAGTCCTCTACAAGAGGAAATGAGAGCAAAGGAAGATAGAGAGAGGGGAAGGGATAGAAGATAAGTGAGGGGAGAGTGGCGGAGACGCCATCGGGTGGCCATCGAATGATCCAAATCTGCCCTGCAGTCGTTATAGGTATGAAACAAGGGCGATTGGCCCTCCACCAGCCTCACCACCTTTCCCTCACTCTTCTCTTCCTTCCCCTCTCTCTCTAGCTCTCTCTCTTTTCGCATCTTGCGGAGGACTGCGAAGCCCTGGAGACTTCGCTAACCCTTAATGGTCTCAGCGGACTATCGCTGGCTTTTTTCTTTCCTTTTCTTCCCTCCTTTCTCTCTTCCTTTCCTTCTTCCTCGCTCCTTTTTCATCGGTGTTCTAAATCGAACGTCCAAACTGCACTGGTTAACCGCCAATATGGTTTGGCACATTCCGAACCGTCCGGTTCGGGGCAATTCGGCAAACCATGATCTTATGCCTTTCTCCCCTTCTTTCCTTTCTTTCCTTCTTTTCCTTATTTTCCTTTTCTTCTACCATCTTTTCTTTCCTTTCTTTTTTCTTTCTTTTTCTTCTCCTTTTCTTTCTTTTTCTTTCCTTTCACCTTTTTCTTTTCTTCATCTTTTTCCCTTTTCTATTCTCCTTTTTCTTGGTCTCTCCTTGCATGGATGGATTTCAGAATCCCGAACTCATCCAGATCCTATTTTCTTACAGGAATAGAATGGGATGGTCGGGATGCTCCCCATCCCACCGGGATGTTCCTCATCTCTTTGGGACAGAAAACCTTGATTATGGGTCCCATGAAGAGGGTCCAATGGGTAGAAACAAGCCGATTTCATGACTTTTTAGAGTATTACTTCTTTGGAGAGTGTCTGTACTCTATGCCTACAATCATAATGCATATTATGTGATAGTCTAGGAAGAGAATGACTTTTCATGAGCTATAGGTAGGAATGTGCAAGATACTAGTCACGGACACTTGGAGGACTCACTCTATGTGAGAGTTGTCATGAGTCCACAATTATGGGAGTTGAGCTGTTCCTTGGTGGCTCTAATGAAAATTTCAGGATACCAATGCCTGGCCATAAATAGTACTAATGTGAACTTGATCATATGTCTATTTTGTGTATGTGGCTAGTTAAAGTATGTTTCAAGGACCTAGTTCTAGACTTAGTTCACTATAGTTCTTTACTTCTTTAGGATGGAAACTCTCAACACTAAGTAAAGGTTATCTAGAAAGCACTTCTGCGGTTCTGCCTATTGCATAATACAAGTTGTCTTGGTAGTTATTTTATTTACTTTGAAAGTTTTGAACCTTGAAGGGGATTATTCGAATTTTTGTTTTTATTCAAAATTTCTAAGTATATTTATTTTTCTCAAATTCCTTAAGCTTCCAAATTTTCCCTTTTTAATTCTTTTCTCCATATAATGGGTTTTTGATTTTTTTTTTTTAATGTTTAAGGGCCATTGAGATATTTTTGGCATGTTGCTAGATGTGGGGTTGGCTAGAAAATATTTTTCTTACACTATTTAGGCCTAACATCACAATATGTCGGTCTATATAAGAGTTCTGTGATTGAGACTGACACGGAAGACACAAGCTTTCCTCACGATCTGTATTGTTTGCTGCATTTTTCTTTCCCATAGAAATATTTCTCTCCTTCCTCCACTTCATTTCTTCTTTTCCTGTGCACACTAAAGATGAAAATGATCAGTTATATTCCTCTCTATGACCTTGCACATAGAGCAGACCGCTAAGAGCCAAAGGATCGTTGTATTTTGAGGCACCAATATTAATAGTATCCGCATGTAGGGAGACGGTAGTGACTTTACAGGCATGAATATGCACCTCAATCTAGGCCAGCCACTTTGCTTTCATATATACTATTATTTCTGCATGATATTCAAGTTTTTATTCTTATTTTCTTCATTGATCATCTTTAATTTATTTCCAAAAGGCTGCTCCTACCATGTTTAATATAACTTAAGCCACAATGATTAGAAAGTCATGGGGAGACTTGGCTGACCCACAAAGTGGGTATTCTAATAGCATATGCTGTTATAGCTTGGCTTTGATGTAAGCATGCTGTATTTTCTTTTTGATCAAGAGGATAATTCATTATTGGATGGTGTAATATTGGATCATGTTCTAAGGGATGAATTTTTGAAACTCATTGATTCAGCTTTTGAATATTTTGAAGTGTTAATGTTTCTTGTTGAACTATCATAGTCTATAGAAGCAATCTTAACTCTGGTAGATTCAGCTCTTGGAGACTTGACTAGATGAGCGATAGAAACATTAGGTTCAGATGATGATGATGTATGAAGTTGTATTAGTTTTGGCACTTCATCAATCTCTTTGTTAAAAGGTATGTCAATAATTGATGATTTAATCATAGTTGGACCTAAATTTACAAGAACCAACATTTTAGTTGGAATATACAAAACATCTGATGTACTATGATCATTTATAACTTACTTGATCTTAGAAAAGCTCCATGCAAAGTCAGGAAGGCAAGTATTTTACACAGCTTAGCATTAAAAAAGTTCAAAGAATTGATATCAAGAGATGGAACTTAGAGCAAGGAAAGGTTTAAGTTTAGTCATTCTTTCTATAGTCTATGCTGAAAGTTTTAGTCATCTTGCCCCTCAGGGGGTGGCGCAGTTGGAACAGGCTGCGTGTTCCAACCGCGCAACCAAGGTTCGAGGATCATGTGCGGTCGATTAAATGCAAGCGTGAAATGACTCTGCGGGGGATCGATGCTTGCGGCTTTGGCGTGGGGTGTGAAAACGGTTTCTAGTCCTTCTGGCCCCTGAGGGGTGCTAGGGGTGACGTACTCATCCGACTCGAGGTCTCCCCTCGGGCGTGGTAGGGAGGGGATTATGCTTATTGCTTCTCGAATTTAACATTCACTTAGCTGGGTGGGGTCCCTCATGGTCACGCCCAGAGGGGGTTGCTATGTCGGTCGCCCCCCCTCACCCCATTTTTGTACCAAAAAAAAAAGTTTTACTCATCTTGTCATGCAGTGTTTGTGAATAATTCATAATTTCATATGAAGCTAATTTATACATACATTTTTGTATGCATTTTTGATGTTAATAGATAGTAAAAAATCCTTTGAGAATATGCACTTGAAACTCATCATAAGCATGACCTTATAATTGAAAATGTAATCAGTATTCAATCAGGAGTAAACATACCATTGACTTTGTCAAATAGGAAAAAGATGAAGCTTGTTAATCTATTGCATTGTTTACAAATATATATAATACACCAAGATCCACACAAAATCTCATGATTGTGAGAAACAAATAAAGAAAAGATACAATCCTATGATTGTGGGAAACAAATAAAGAAAAAAATTCTAATGATACAAAATCAAGGATAGTGGAGTTGATGGAGAAATTAATATATTTTCTATGGAGGAATTGTCATGCTTTTCAAATATATCTTTTCAAATAAATAATATTCCAACACTCCCGCTTAAGCTAGAGCGTAAATATTATGGAGCCCCAACTTGTTACAAATATAATCAATCCTCGGACCCCTCAATGACTTAGTAAATATATCAGCTAGCTGATCATTAGAGCTAACAAAAGTTGTAGAAATAATATCGGACTGTAGCTTTTTTTGAACAAAATGATAATTTATCTCAATGTGCTTCATACGCTCATGAAACATAGGGTTCGAGGCAATATGAAGAGCAGTCTGGTTATCACAGAACAACTTCATAGGCTTAGATTGAATAACCCCAAGCTCCTCTAAGAGAGACTTTAACCATACTAGCTCACATGTGGTTAAAGCCATAGCACGATATTCCACCTCAACACTGGAACGAGCAACAACTCCCTGCTTCTTGCTCTTCCATGAGATAAGATTACCATCAAGAAAGTCATAATACCCAGAGGTAGATCGTCTGAGGGAGATCCTGCCCAATTTGTATCTGTATAGCCAACTATCTAGCTATGATCACGATCTTGATAAAATAACCCTTTGCTTGGTGCACTCTTTAGATATCTAAGAATGTGAACAACAGCCTCCCAATGACAAACAATAGGAGAGTCGAGAAACTGGTTGGCAACACTAATAGCAAAAGATATATCTGGCCTGGTGATTGTAAGATAATTCAGTTTTTCGACTAATCTCCGATATCTTCTAGTATCTGACAAAGGCTCCCTTTGATCAGGAACAAGTCGTACATTAAGGTCCATGGGAGTATCAATAGGATGAGACCCTAACATACCTGCCTTCTCCAATATGTCAAGGACATACTTCCTCTGATTCACAACTATATCTTGACAAGACCGAGCAATCTCAATACCAAGAAAGTATCGTAACTCTTCCAGATTATTGGTCTGAAATTGCTGATGTAAATAACCCTTCAGAGCAGTAATGCCATCACTATCATTACCAGTAATAACAATGTCATCTACATAAACAATCAAAAGAATGCGCTTGCCTAACTCCGAATGCCTATAGAAAATCGAATGATCAGAAGTACTTCTGAGAAGGCTGAACTAGAGAATAACAGAGCTGAACTTCCCAAACCAGGCCCGAGAAGACTGCTTCAGGCCATATAATGACTTCTTCAACCGACATACATACTCTTCCTGAGCAACATACTCAGGAGGTTGCTCTATATAAACCTTCTTGTGAAGATCACTATGTAGAAATGCATTTTTAATATCCAGTTAACAAAAAGGCCAGTGAAAGATAGTAGCAAAACTCAGGAGAAGACAAACAGATGTGAGTTTAGTTGCAGGTGAGAACGTATCAAGATAATCTTGGCCAAACACCTAAGTAAAACCTTTTGCAACCAGCTGAGCCTTCAATCGGTCAACCTGTCTATCAGGAGAGCACTTAGTAGTAAAACCCAGGGACAATCGACAATGGACTTATTTGGACGAAGTGGAACAAGGTTCCAAGTATCCAAAGCACGCAGCATAGACATTTCATCATCCATCGCCTGCTTCCAGCTGGAATGAGCAAGTGCCTCTGTAACAGTACGAGGAATGGAGACTGAAGTAAGCGAGGAAATAAAAGTAGAATATCTGGGAGATAAAGATAGATAACTAACAAAATGATCAATGGGATATTTTGTTCGATTACCTTTGCACAGAGAATAGGAACATCTAGGTCCGAAAGAGCTAGTGTAATAGGACTATTTGACAGAGAAGCGACTGATGCCAGTGTTGAATTCATGAGCTCTGTAGAAGGGATCCCAGGTGGTGCACGATGTTGATATGTCTGAAAATTTGGTCAATTAAATCTAGATGGAGATAGAGGAGGAATGGGTACAGATGACGAGGATGTGTCATCAGAGGGAAGAGATACAGGCAGCCCAATAGATATAGACTCCTCATGAGAGACAATAGACTCATACTCAGGAGAAAAATAAGGAATGGACTCAAAGAACGTGACGTCAAACAATAGAAAGACACAATGAAGAACAGGAGAGTAGCACCTATATTCCTTTTGGGATCGAGAATATCCAAGAAAGATACATTTTAAGGATCTCAGGGACAACTTATCATGACTAGGATCAGATTGATGGACAAAACAGGTGCACCTAAAGACTCTAGGAGGTAAGATATATAGGGAGTCCCTAGAAAATAAAATCAAAAAGAAAATTTAATCATGCAACATGGATGAGGGCATATCATTTATGATATAACATGCGGCAAGGACAGCAACATCCCAAAAAAATAAACAAGCACATGTATATGTATGAGAAGTGTCTGTGCTGTGTCAACAAGATGACGATTCTTGCACTCTGCTATCCCATTTTGTTGAGACGTATAAACATAAGATGTCTGATGAAGAATCTCATGAGTAGTCATAAAGTTTTGAAAATAGTAGATAAGTACTCACGAGCATGATTACTTTGAAGAATTTTAATGGATGTATGAAATTAATTTTTAATTTCAGTATAAAATACAGTAAAAATTGAAAATAATTCAAAATGATTACGTAATAAATACATCCAAATCATGCGAGAATAATCGTCAATAAAAGTGACAAAATAGTTAAATTTTATAGAAAAAATATTTTTACTGGATCCCCAAATATTAGAATGAACAAGAATAAAGGGTGCTGAAGCACGTTTATTTGACCGACTAGGAAAGAGACTATGACTCTGCTTTCCTAACTGACACGACTCACAATTTAACTCACGGATATCAGACACACTAGCCACCATCTTTTGGAGATTATGGAGATGAGGATGACCCAACCGACTGTGAACTTGAAGAGGCGTAGCAGCAACTGCACACACTGGTGGTCCAGATAGCCGATACAAACCACGGGACTCAAAATCGAAATTAATCGTCCTTTCTATTTTCAAGTCCTGCACCACCCCAAAATCAGAAGAAAAGGTAACTGAGCAATGCAATTGTTTAGTTAATTGGCTAATGGATATTAAATTAATAAAAAAATTAAGAATATTTAAAACAAAAGATAAGGGCAAATTAGGACGAAGGAAAATAATTTTACTCCTAACTGGAGTAGTGGACCCATTAGCCAAAATAACATGTGGTAAGATTTGTGACTTAATGATATGGGCAAAACTATGTACCCAAATATCTAATCAGAGGCACCAGAATCAAAAATCTAAGAAACAAGGTTACCTGATGAGTGACTAAGACAGACGTCGGAGTACCATATTGTGCTAGAGCAGTGATGGATGAGAAAGCTTGCTGTGATGCCTAGAACTGAAGAAACCATGTATACTCCTCTCTAGAGATCATAACACTATCAGAAGTTGGGACAGATACTACCGAGTTGTCCTCTATTGATTGAGTCTGCACATTATGTGCAGTCTGCTGTGGAAATCCATGAAGAGTATAACAGATGTCTCGGATGTGCCTGTGACGATTACCGTGGGTGCACCAGGGACAACCACCACCACGACCACCTCTACCACGATGGCCTCGACAACCACCTTGTCCACCTCTAAAACCTGAGTCTCCTAAGGATTGAGTGGACAAAGCGGAGTGGTCGGAGGATAAAACTGCATCAAGATGGTTTACCCCTGTGGATGCCTAGAGTAAATATGAATAAACATCTGCAGGAAAGGATATAGGATCTGAACTAAGGATCTGGATGTGAACACCCTCTAACTCCGAATGAATCCCATGGAGACATAAGACAGTAATCAGACGATCCCACTGAATCCGTTGGACCCGAATATTCGGAGAAAATGGTAATAACTCATGTAACTTAGTGGCAAGTGACTAATGGCGCCGCAGATAAGACTGCATATTAAAATCTCTTTGTCGGAGATGAAAAAGAGCACCAATCACATCGTACAAGTGTGTAAAATTGCTTGAGTATAATTTTCGAGCGTGGATTCAGGTACCATAACATGTACGGATCGGTCTAAAGATAGAAAGTAGGTCAGAGTCAATGATCTGCCAAATCAAACTAAGAATCTGAGCATCGACTCTTTTCCATTGGTCTTGACCAGCAACAGGGATATGATCAATAGAGGATGTAAGATGGTCAGAAATGCCTTGATCTTTGCACCATAACTCCATAGATGCAACCCATGACGAATAATTTTTATCATTCAACTTGTTAGCAGTGATCATAGTAGATCCGGTGGGGACAGGTGTATTCACCTTAAAGGTGGGTGTGGTGGATGTGACTGTAACGTCCGAAGTAGAAGCTATTGGATAATGATTTTGGATTAAAGAGAGATCCAATCAAAGGCAGCAGGAAAATCTGGACAAGAACAACGGCTGTTGCCGTTCAGAATAGATTTTTGCAGAGAAAATAAGATCTAGATAGATTGGAAGGGCCGACGGGACTGAGACTGGCCGGCGGCTGCTATAGCTGGATACCAGGGCAGCGGTGGCGACAAGCCTCTGTTGATCTGCTGGACACGCGACAAAAGAACTGGCGACCTTTTAATCTGCTACTTGCGACTAGGAAGATAGCAACGGACTGAAAAGATCAGAAATTTGTGGCTGCTGATCTGAACAAACAGTAGTGTTGAATAGAAAAGAGTAGCGATGAGGACTGTTGCAGCAGACAGAGAAGACAAAGGGGCCAATCGGACAGAGACTGGATGGCGGTGAGGACTGCTGCAGGATAAAAGATGGCGGCTAGGGTTTTTCCTTCTCCTTTGGCTCGATATCATGTCAAATGGGAAAAAGATGAAGCTTGTTCATCTATTGCATCGTTTACAAATATATATAATACATCAAGATCCACACAAAATCTCATGATTGTGGGAAACAAATAAAGAAAAGATACAATCCCATGATTGTGGGAAATAGATAAAAAAAAAAATTCAAATGATATAAAATCAAGGACAGCAGAGTTGATGGAGAAATTGATATATTTCCCATGGAGGAATTATCATACTTTCCAAATTATATCTTTCCAAATATAATAATATTCCAACAAACTCGACTAAAGATTATGGTAGCAAAAAATATTGGAACACATTCAGTCTGTGTTAGTGATACTTAAGATTTGAGATTTCAGAAGGAAAGGAAAGAAAGGAAATTATTCATGGTTAAGCTTTAAGAAAGGAAGAAGTAAAAAGGAAATTGTTACTCACAAACTCATTGATCCATTGTCTTATTTGGCATGGATGCAGCATGAGACCCAAGTGTGGGAGTGATAGGAGAGTGGTTTAGGCTTGGGAGTTGCCATGTTGGACTAGTTACATATAAGAAAAAGATAGACTTGAGAGTTGGTCACTTAATCCACTGAGAGAGAGAGAGAGAGAGAGAGAGAGAGAGAGAGAGAGAGAGGTACTTAATTACATATAACAATGAGTGACCTCAACTATTGTCAAATTCTTTAATCCCAATGCCCAACTTCCACTCCCTTATACCTCTTTACCAAGGCATCGTCACCTTATCAGCTTAAGAGCATGCAAGCAATCACCTATGCTGCAGCCAATGCAAGCAATCCTCAAAATTCTCTTTTTCAGCAAAGATCATGAAATCCTCAATTTCTGCATACGTGATATTAAATTGTGAATTTAATGTTAAAAATTCAGGTTCACTTAGATTCTTATTCCTGGATTTAATTGGCATTAGAATTCTTTTCTTTTTCTAATAATTATATATCTGTATTGGTGATTCATTAAAAATCTTTAGATGGTGCATATGTTTATATTCTTTTCCTATTTTTAAATATTCCAAACTTCTCTCCGAAGTTTCTTCGATTTTCCATATGTTTTCGGAATTTTGAACTTCCTAATCTCGCTGAATAGTTCCTGAATGTGGAAGTGGCTATGATTTTAATTTATGTGCTTTCCTTTTCTTCGTTCTATGGAGGGCTTTGTTTGTTGAAAGAAGGTCAAAAAAAAAAACTCTTAGGATATGTTTGGATGATTGGGCCCAAAATCCTATGAAATAGGTTTTTTTCTCCCTATGGGATTCGAGCAAGCCTATTCCAAAGGTATTCTGATTATTTATGAATATAGGTCTAGTCCAACCTAATTTTGTTGGTTATTCTAGCCCAACCCACAAATCCCATAGGATTTTGGGCCCAATCATCTAAATAGGTCGGTAGAAGAAATTTGGACATGCACATGCCCAATCTTAATACCAGGTGGAGAAAGTGGGGGAGAGAGAGAATGTGGGGTTTGAGTGATCATGGTTTGGATAGGGAGTCTTTTTTTCCTTTTTCGAGGGGGGGGGATAATAGAGATATTCAATTTAAGTTGGGAATTGGATTAGTTAATGAGTTTGTTAATTCTCTTTCCGTGTTAGAATTAGCGGTAGAAACCTATTAACCTGAATAACTGCTTTATTTGCTAGTTTGTAGGTTAACTGTCTAAACACAGGTCGACCATGGATTGATCCATTGACCCATAATATGATAATAAAAAATAATAAATATCACATGTAGGAAAAAACCTAAAATATTTTAAAAAAGAAAAAGTATTTATGCAGTATGTAATATAACTAAGGTATAAAATCATGAAAATCTTGTCTTGAATTAGGAGTATAATTTCTATTAATTCATCAATATTCACTGTTCAATATTCATTACTTGAAGTTATTTTTTTTGTTCTTGAAAACAAGATGTAAGTCTCATTTCTATAATCTCGATACTGGATATCATACCAGTATGTTACCTGTTCGGTACTATATGGCCAGTACGATATGGAATGCACCCCATATTGAGATGGCTTCTGAGCTTCTTTTTCTCACTTCTTATCATGGTACTACCCAAAACCAGGAAGTCCTTGGGATGGTGCGATATGCACCCCGATTTCGAGTGATATTGAGCAATATAGGATGGTTCTGCTTGGTTCTAACTGGTATGAACTGGTCGACTTATATGCAAAATAAACCTAGGTGTGCTATTGCTACCGTTACCTTACTCGTACTGTATGATATGGTTGGTATGGATTGATATGGGTCGATAGGGTAAACCTAGGTCCAGATGATAAAAGAATATACAAACATCCAATGGCGATATAGAAAGAAAGGAAGTTAAGGAACAAAAGAATTCATTGAATGCATGAATCAAACAAAAGGATTTAATTTGATTAAAAGAGGATTTTGTTAATAAAAGATAGAAAGCAAAGAACATCTATCGAGAAATGTAAATTGATATAATAAATGAGGGAAGAAGGGATGGTTAACAAAGTGATACTTCTTTTAAGATGATATGGGAAGAAATAAGTAAATGATTACTAAAGTGAAATCTAAAATCTTTTGTAAATGATTAAATAAAAAAAATCATTCAAAGATCTGAAATTTTTTGTTGTAATACGAGTATATCAAATTATGAAGAAGAAGAGGAAACAAAAGGAAAGCAACTTAGGACCATCATAAAACAAAAAAAAATGTGGAGGAAGTATGTGAGACTCCAAGCTCTGATAGGAAGCTCGAGCCTTAGCATCATTATCTTCTCTATTGGAGAGGAACTTTGGACCATCCTATAGAAGAGGAGGTAGCATATGAGACCAAAGTTCGAGAGGAAGCTCAAGCCCTGCTTTCCTCATTTGTCTACTTGTGTAGTACAAACTCAGTAGTCGGTAGCTTGGTTTGCTAGGCAGCAATGGTGAGAATCACCGTTGGCAATTACAAGGAATGGAGAGGGAGGATTAGGAGACATTAGGACAATAAGCAAATAACGAGGAAGGAGAATAGCATGGGTGGAGAGAGATAATTGATTAAGGATACAAAGTGGAGAGATCGTGACCTAGAACTATTACTCTTCCCTCATCTTTTAGGTTTATTATTATTATTATTATTATTATCATCATCATCATCATATTATATTGTATTATTATTATAATATCTTTATGCAAATGACATGAATTGTTGTAAACCGGTTTGACCTGCCGAGGCCGAGCAATTCAATAGTTTGACCTCGTGGGTGACCCAAATTATTAGAAATCTTAGGTGGCGGTTTGTGTTGGTTGACCTGGTTGACCCATCTAGGTTGCAACATATTGGTTTGAATAGATAGCATTAATTAGGAAAACTTTAGGGATGGGGTGTTAGATTTTAAAAGGGATCACCGTCAACTGGATGACCAAAATCTTAGAGGGGGCAAAATCATATTTACTGTTTTTCTTTTTTTTTTTTGTGAGGAGCATCTTTCTCTCTCCTTTAGAAGCTCTGCTTCTAGGATCATGAACTAGCCAAGGGGCCCAATAACTCTTCATTTTAGACTATGCTGGAAATACTATCTATATGGCCAATTTAAAATTATCATCACAAGAATGGCTGAGATTTCAAGTTTTTGTCAAGACTAACATGAGATTGATCAAAGTTTTCTATTTTCATCAATTTGATCAGTTTTGTGTGAGTTTTAGTTTGTCCTAGATGAAACTTTTGTTTTGTTAAGTAATATTGTTTACTCTTTTATAATATTCACTAATATTCATTCATATGTTAATTCGATTACATATTTGTCCATTCAGGCATATACTATCAACACATTTGTGTGATGTCAAAATTGAAACATCTCAATGAAATTAAGAAGTGCATAGCAAAAAGGAGGTCGGGAGGGGGGAGGCAAGGAGTTTGCTAATTCAGAATACATGTTTTTTGCTTTTTTGTTTCTAGCAGTATATATTTGTTTATTCATTGGATGTGATTACTCATAAAAAAGGACTAATTTATATGATGATTAAGGATCCTAGGTAGATGGTGTAGTGTCGCTATTTTAATTGAGTGGATATGTCTTGTTTAAGATTTTGAGGACTTAATATTTAAATATTATTCTAGCTAAACATGGATAATATTAAAACTTCAAGAGGAAAAAAAGGTTTTGAGAGGAAATGGTGAATCATTATTGTTGTGGTGTAGGAGGGAGGACATCATTAGTCCCACATTAGTTGAGTCAAGAGGGACTCTGGTTTATATGGGATGGAACTTTCTCTCTCCTATGAGGCACCTTTTGAAGGGCAAAACCATGAGGCCCCATGCCTAGACCTGTCAACGGGTCGGGTTCGGGTCGGAACCTAGATATCCAGATCCGGACTCAATTTTAGTTACTGGTACCGGATCCGGACCCGAATACCTGACGGGTCTAGCCTTGAAGTACCGGACCTGGACCCTAATGGATCTCGGATATCCGGATCCGGTTTCGGGATCCGAAACTCATATTCAAAGTTTCATAAAAAATACTTAAAAATTATACAATGATCTAAAAAATACTTAAAAATTATACAATCATATGATCATGCAAATAAAAATATAAAATTTGCTCAAATTTAACAAGTAAAAATCCAACTACAATATCCAAAAATATAACAACATACAATTATAATAACAACTTACAATTTTAATAACAACATACAATTATAAAGTACTCGATACATTGTCTAAATTTTAATAACATCACATTGTTCCATCCCAATTTGTTCCAACATTCCTCACAAGTCGCAATTCCAAATCAACTTCCACCATGCCATGGGATAATAATGAAGGCCTAATCAAAAGAAATATAAAACATTACTTATTGAACATAAAAAAAACTAACAAATAAATTTTCTTGTTAATAAAATAACATAATCAAAAAGCTTACTTGTTAATCCTCCACCATGAAATTCAGCCATATCAAAGCTCAATGGATGTTCCAACAACATCTAAAAAAAATATCATATTTAGTAAAGATTATAAAAATAAAAAATAAAAAATTAAATAAAATAACAATTAAAATTTATCATTCTTTGTGGATTCAAGCCAATCACTGGTAGTCAACAAAGCTTCAACAATTTCTGGAGCTAAGCATGATCGCCTCTCATCAATCACCCTACC
This sequence comes from Elaeis guineensis, assembly GCF_000442705.2. NCBI lineage: Eukaryota > Viridiplantae > Streptophyta > Magnoliopsida > Arecales > Arecaceae > Elaeis > Elaeis guineensis. The sequence goes on along the minus strand of NC_026008.2, from coordinate 21,161,903 downwards.
TCCAACACTGAATACTAATTTAGAAGCAACAGTAGTAGCTGGAATAGCTAAATATCCCGTGCCATCTTTGCTAAAGCAGGGTACCGAGCACTATTCATCTTCCACTAATTCAAAATGTCAAAATTATCTTTTCTTGGAAATACAGCTTCCAAATATTTTTCCAATTCAGATTTATTAGAATCTCGAATAGTGGAAGAACGAGCTCGACAATACCACTCATCAAAGTCATGCTCATCATCCAAAGATACAATCCCATGGCTTGCACTTGTATTTTCATTTGTTGAACCACTTGACAAACAATAATTTGAATTCCCAGCCAGCAATTCATCACCCTCATATTCATTATATAAATCAAACATAACTGTACGAACTCTATCAATATAATCAAAAGAATTAGAACCATACAGTTGATCATAATAATACTCCACAATATCAATTTTGAATCTTGGATCAAGAACAGTTGCAATTGCTAATGGCAAAGAACATTCTTCCCAATATTTTGCAAACTCTTCTCTCATAGGTCCCGCCATTAATGTAAGATATTCATGCTCGCTATTCTCCCACTCTCTCATCTTAAGCTGAATTTTACAAATATCTTGAAAAAATAGATTAGAAGTGGGAAACTTTGAGCCAGAAAAATAATTACAAGCATCATAGAATAATTTTAAACAATCTCTCACAATGCATGCCACTTTCCATTCATCTTTTGAAGGATTACATTTATAACTTCTTTCCAATTGAGACAAACGATATTATGCCTCTTTCAAAGGAATGGCAGCATCAAGCATCAAATAGGTTGAATTCCACCTGTTAGGTACATCTTTTCCTACCATTTTTGCATCTGTCACTTCAACTGAGATAATGCTTTTTCAAATTTTTGATACAAAGCAGGTGACCTATTCAACAAACTCACAGTATCTCGAATTTTTTGCAAAAACTCTCCAATCTTTGCTAATCCATCTTGAACAATCAAATTAAGGATATGTGCACTACATCGCACATGAAACAATGCACCAAACAAACAAAGCAATGATTTTTCACAGAGCCACCTTTTTAATTGTCTGACCATTACATCATTTGCACTTGCATTATCAACAACCATTGAAGAGATTTTTTCATCCAAATTCCACTCTAATAACAAATTAGAAATAAAACGAAACAATGTCTCACCATCATGTAGATATGGAATCTTTTTGAATGCAATAATTTTATTCTTCCATTTCCAAACATCAGATATATAATGTGCAGTCAAGCATGCATAAGCAATATTTGAATGATCTGAAGTCCATATATTAGTAGTAAAGGCAATCTTACAAGAAAGTGCATCAAAGTAATCATATAACTTTGCCTTTTCCTCCTTGTAAATATTCAATATATCACTCCTGATTGTATTACGGCTTATAAGCTTAAAATTTGGATTCAATCCAGCACAAAATTGTTCAAAAAACTCATGTTGAACCATGTTAAAAGAGTAGTTGTGCTTAATAATCATTTTTGCCAAATCTCTTCTACTTTTTTCTTGGTCAAACTTGTAAACTGCCTTATTACTAAAGCCTTTAACTGTAGTAATTGATTGTTGCATGGCTCTTCCATCATTCTTTTTTCTAAAAATACATGAGGTAAGATGTTTCCTCAAGTGACTAGTTTCTTTACTACTATCACCACAAAGTTCCTTCTTGCACCAATTACATCTAGCAATGTCATTACCATTTTGATGTTTAACCTTGGTGAAATCATTCCATACTGTTGATATCAACTTCTTTTTATGACCAGCAATATTGTTGTGTGTAGATACAGTGTTCTCATCCTCAATTTGCTCTACAGGTGTGCTTACATTTTGTTGAACTTCAACATTAAAATTTTCAGCACTTGACATTTTTTGAAATTTAAAATAAATCACATAAAAAAAGATAACTACAAATTGATCCACAGAATATTACCAAATACCAATACATTCACAGCAATGAACAGTAGATCAGTGAATGATATTTACAGGTGTGCTTAATCCACATGATATTTACCTAGAAAACAGTAGATCAGTGAATGATATTTACATGTGTGCTTACCTAGAAAACAGTAGGTCGGCTGTCTTGATGTCGGGTCCGGCGAGCAACGGCGATGGAGATGAAGTCGGCGCCGCAGTTGGAAAGCAGGGTCGGCCGTTGGTGCCGTGGGATCGGAGCGACAGAGCGGGAGAGGTGAAGAGGAGAGGAGGGATGGTTGGCGGCGTCGGAGGGGGAGACAGAGAGAGAGGAAGAGAGGGAGACTAAAAGACAGAGAGAGGGAAAGAGATTGAGATCTTAAAACACTAACCCCTTACCCCCGTCGGTCGGCGTGGGTCCGGGTCCGGCCACCGGTGCGGTGGAGATGGAGAAGCAGCGCGTCCGGAGATAGAGAGGCTGGAGGAGCGCGAGAGGAGCAGAGGAGGGGAGGGAGAGGCCGGAGGAGGGGAGGGGAGGGAGAGGCCGGAGCGGAGGCACCATCGGGATGGGAGATCGAGAGATAGAGAGAGAGGGAGAGAGATTGAGAGGGACGGGTAGCCGACGGGGTTAACTGGTAAGGGGTTTACCTAGGGTTTCAAAAGTTTTAAAAATCCTAAACTGTTGGATCTCTGATCTAACGGTTCAAAATAATTATATATATAATATTATATTTATATATATATATCGGGTCTCTGGTCTATCGGGTCTGGATATTAAATATCCAGACCCTATCTGTTTATGTAATGGTTAATCGGATCCGGGTTTGGGTCCGGATAAACGGGTCCAGTACTAATACCAGACCCGGATCCATGGGTAAATACCCACGGATCTCGGGTCTGGACCCGACCCGTTGACAGCTCTACCCATGCCATAGCAGTCAGAGATCAAAGTGGACAATACCTCACGTATGCGGGAGTGAAGATCGATCCATTGGAGCCACGAGCTCTTGATTGCAATATTGGCGCTAGAGGAAGGGTCGATGTGCCTCCGACAGATTGTGGTGCATCTCCCGCAACTTTGCCTAGAATCTCCTTTGACTGGGGGGCTATATTATGAAGGGAGGGCATCATTAGTCCCATATTGATTGTGAGCCAAGGGGGACTCTGGCTTGTATGGGATGGGATCTTCTCTCCCATGTGGGACATCTTTTGAAGGACAAAATCATGAGGCCCCATGAAATAATGGCCAGAGGCCGAAGCAGATAATACCTCACATATATGGGAGCGGAGATCGACACTGGAGCCACGAGCCCTTGACCGCAACAATTATAAAATTTTCTTTTGAGCCTAAAACTACCAAAGGCACATAAAGTATGACTATAAATAGCTCATAACACAATAAAATGATATGAAATAATTTGCATTGATTTTTTATTGGATTCTTTTTTTGGCTTTTCTGACCAAAAATTAGGATGTGGAGTGAAATTGTGGAAAGCATAGAAGCCTCCAAAACTGTAAGTCTACCTGGGGGATCAAAAGCAGACCCAAAACTGAATTTTAAAACACTGAGAATAACTGTCTTTGATGTAGATCAAATGATCTACATGTCACTAGCATGTTCCCTTATTGTTTCAGTGTAGGATACAACAAGTATATATTTTATGGGGTAGTTGACTTAGTATTCAAGTCCGACCAGGTGAGCTAACTCCTATTTGACCTTCATCATCATGCATGCTCTCATCGAGAGAGATTGAGAGCCTATATAAGAGTGAGGTGACCAAAAACTTTAGAATACCTATTTTCAAAGAACGCTATATCGGTATCGGTACTCATACCGGCATCGGGTCGGTACAGTATCGGTACCGTTCCATGCCGACACACGATACGCTCCAGCGTACCGGTTCGATACCGATATAATTTTTTTATTTTGTTTTATTTTTTTTAAATTTTTAAGTTATTAATTCATAATTATAACTTCAAAATTACATTATATTGCATGTTATTAACATATTTGGGTTCAATTTTTGAGTTCGATAGCGGTACAGAGAATCTTGATTCAAAATTTTAAATATGTATTTATTTACATTATATTACAACTCTATCATCCTAAAATTAAAAAAAAATATATAAATGTGCATTAAAATGTATCTAAATTTTTAAAGTACAAAGCATAAAGAATGATATACTAACCTCGAGATTTGCTCTGTATCTAATTTTTCGTCGAGTGTCTGTGATACTCGCAGATATCTGGATCATTGGCATAGTCTGAAGGAACATTAGTTTATCCAAGAAGTATTGTACTCCTGAATATTCATCCCATAAGATATCCTCTTTGGATTATAAGACATCTCAGATCTCTTAAATTCTAGCTCTGAGATGTATCCTCGAGATGATGGTAGGGCTGTGGAGGAGCCCATCTAAATATGTCGGTAGCAAAATCTGATCCATAAGATGTTCCAAACTGCATAGGATAGTAACCACTGGAAGATGTTGCTTCGAATGCACCATATCCATATGGATCATAAGGTGGCTGCGGGTTATAGGATCCATAATGTAAGGATGATCCAGATACATCCATGGATCCTACTCCACGTGTAAGATCGTCTACAGCTACATCATGTGCTTGACGACCTCTAAGTGCCCATCGTCTATATGAAATCGGCTCCCCACGATCTTTATCGACTCGTCCACCGTGGTCCCTATCTTGTGTGGCATGTGTACCTATCTTGTGTGGCATGTGTAAACTGGGACTCACCGGTGAATCGAATATCATCCTGCAGCTGTCTCATAAGCAGTGGTCTCCTGTCCTTCAGTTTTTTTTTGATCATCAGATCCATGACTACTACTAGTAGTCTAGTACCATCATCACTCTCTTTAGTTTCCGAATCTGAGCCAGATAGCTTCTGTGTTCTCGAGAATGGTACACGTGTAACTGTCTTTCTTTTTCCTCCCCCTGTGCCCCTCTGTGATTGAGTTTCTTGTGATTGGAAGGATGGATGTTTTGTTGCTGACCGACTTCGTCTAAATATTTTTCGCTCAAACCTCTGCGAGGATGTATCGAACATTGAGTCATGTGATGAATGAGTCCTTTGTATCCCCTCAGGCTATGTCTGATCAGTTGGAACCTTATGTGGAATATTTTTTTTGCCCATTGTCCTGAATCCATCCTGATCTCCCTAGCTACCATACTGACTGGTCGTGGAGGAGACCTCGGCTCATCAAGCTTTGGCTCCTACTATTAATCTGCTAGCCATCTGATGATCGGATCGTTGTCCTCATCAGCATAATCATCTAATGTCGGATCAGTGTATTTTAGTTGTACTTCCTTCTGAATGCATTTTAGCCTCAACCTTAGATTACAGTGAACATATACAAGATCGTTGAGGTGCTTTGTGTCAGACGATTTTTCTGTTTGCTGTGGATAAGGGCGAAAGTCGATCAATTACGCTCATAGCCACTAGCAGAGACCATCTGAGAAAAAATACGGACAGTCATACCTCTCAAATGTTCTGCGGACTTTTCAAAATGAATCCATTATTTAGCTGTAAAAGTAAAATTATATATCAAATTTCATGATATTATTAGGCATATGATGTCAATCTATGCTGCTCATTGATATGTAATTTATTTAGATTCATCTTCTTTTTGCTTACGACGGCTGATGGGACTTCAAAGCTGTCTTATCCCTTTCTAAACTATTTCGTCTGTAAAAAATATATTTATTAAATTTATAAATATATCGTTGATTACAGATCGAATTCAGTTGAATAATCACATCTGTTTTAAACTAGCATACCTCTTGCAGACACAAGGATGTGATTTCTGGATCGGATACCATCTTATATATCACATCACGGAGAGCAGCAAAGAGCTCGTTATCCATATCTATCTTAGAAATGGTATACTGGAATCTCGGATTCAAATAATAAGCTGCAGATAAATTTCATAATTGATTAAGTACACTTTTACAAGTATAAGAAAAAAAATATTTTAAAGTATTCTTAAATCCATACTTATAGGCTAGATGCAAATCTCTACACATCTGATAGTCTCAACGGTGCTCAGTGATATTAATAAATTCCTGAGCATGCTTTGGATCATTCTCACTGATCTGTTTCTTTGCCTTCTCCATCATGTAATATAAGAAGCTCATCTGGGGGGTATCTTTCACTATCCACGGTGTGAAGCACCTCGTATAATGATTAATAGCCTTCACTATCTTCTCAGTCCGCTGCCAGAATGATTGACTCGTCATCAAGTTCTCCACATGACTTTCATCGGTGTGGGCCCTCGCATATCTGCTCTTTTGCCACTCGGCACTGACAAATATCTGACGTAACGCTGCTTTCTTCTGAAGAAGACTATCAAGTGCAATGTAGTTGGTAGCAAACCGTGTGACATCTGATCTCAAGATCTCCTCCCAGTATACGTCCGCATCATTGAAAGGACTTATGTAATTGTAGATGAATCTAGTAATAGTCTGGGCAATCTCCACTACCTACTGCACTCTACGAATCTTTCTAGTATCCGTCAACATAAGATCAATGCAATATGCAGCATATGGGGTCCAATATATTTAAGGTCGCTGCTCCATCAGCAACTCTCCGGCAGCTTTATATTGTGGCCCATTATCTATGATGACTTGTACGACATATTGCTCACCCACTGAATCAATCACCTCTATCAGATCAAAGATATTACGATGTCATACATCTTATCTGAAGCATCAATTGATTTGTGAAAAAATATTTTTTCATCATAGTATGTCAAAAAATTGATGATGCTCTATCTAGTAGGATCGGTCCAACCATCACACATCACTGTCAGTCTGTATATGGGCCATTTATTATTGTAAGAAGCAATCGATCTCTACAGATTCTCTTTGTTACTGTCAAGAAGCTGACCATAAATGTTTTTAGATCCTAAGAGATCTACACCATGATCGATAGTCTCTATAGCTGAAATGGCAGATCGATAGTAAGGATTGCCTGCTGCATTTGTTGGAATATGGTTGAAATGAAATCATGATCCAATAGCTCGCCACATATTCTTCTTATCCTTTTTCACTATAGTGTCAATCCTCTGCTGTTTTGAATCTATGTTGGGAAAAGCATGTGGATTCAGATCATGGATGGTGGCTCCTGCTGGAATATCTCTGGAGAACCTCCTCCTACTGTCAAAAGTTTCCAACAAAGATGAAATACTGTCTGCTCCCTCTACCATCGGGCTCTCTGATTGAGATAGTCTTCCTGAATTCAGATTCTCCCCCATCGGTCGTTGATCCAAATTCCGATTCGTAGCATGATGGTCTAAATCGTTCTCTATACCTGGCCATCTCCTTATATCAGTACTGATTATCCAAGCTCATCTGAATGGCAGCTTCAATCTGTGTTTTCTCATCATCTAGAGCGGAAGTCTCTTTTGACTCTCTAAAGTGATAGGAAGGTGGCTCTGCAGCTCGACGGTCCACCTCCATCATCTTCTGCTTTGTCTTTTCCTTCACTGCTTTCGAATCAGCGAAGTACTTCTTCATTAGTTGTCGGACCTCCTGTGGGCATTTCTGATACATGAACACATCAGGATAACCATCAGTCAGGTGCTGCTTCAACCTAGTCATCCCTCCTTCCTTAAACTCTGTGTTGCACCATTTGCATTTCCAATAATGCCGAGTCAAAAACATCTCGTCATGATTCCAATCAATGTCACGCTTTGAATCTTTCTTCTTACTCATTTCTGTAAGTATAACAAAACATGGTAGTTTAATAATTATTAAAAAAATATTATATATAAATTTTTAATTTTTCAATAATAATTTTAAAATTTATAAATTCAAAAAAAAATATGTTATATGCTTCAAATACTATTTCTGAATTAGCTAAAATATAGTACTAATTTTACATATTTTTTATTTGATTACATATTTTTTATTATTTAAATAATTTAAAAAATATTTTTTAATTTCAAAAATTTCAGAAAAAATTCGAGGTTAGATTCAAGTAGCTTGAATCATTCTAAACACGATTCTGATTTTACAATTTTTTGAATTTAGTTTTTAATAATTTTTTACGAATATATATATATATATTTAAAAAATATATAATTAATAAAAATCAACGATTTTAATGTCATCGTGTAGATCTTCCAAAGATCTATCACATATGATCAAATCATACCAAAATCACAAAATTTTGGCATGATTTTCTCTTATTTTCTTATTTCTTCATTTTTATTCTTTTTTTAGCCACAAAAATATAAAAATAAAATATTTACTAAAAGAATAATACATTATCTTACTTCCGATCGAAAATCGTTGTCTCCTTGAAGAAGTGCTGCAATTTGACAGAATTTTTTCTTTTTTTTTAAAAAATTTTTTCAGAAGCTTTCGATCCTTCATGTCATCGAAAGCTTGAGAACGCATCTCTCGGGAGTTTTGAGAGAGCCTCTCGGCTTTCACTAAGAAAAGGAAGCCCGGCTGCTAATAATTGACAGCCTAGGTCCTACCACAACACCCACACCCCCCCACCCCCTATGTGCTGTCGATACGGTTCGATTCGACGTCGAACCATGTCGAACCGAGCCATACCACTCGAATTTGGATGGTATGGCTCCAAACCGTGCCGAACCGTCCGTTTCGATGCGGTTCAGTGGATTTTTCGAAAAATAGGCCCGAACTGGATCGGCTGGCCGTCGATCTGGTTTGGTATGCCCCGTACTGGGCGGTTCGACATGTCCTGTACTGGGTGGTTTGGCCCGGTACGGCATTCCATGCCTATTTTCAATCATATATTTCCATATCTATATTCTTTTATTTTTCTTCTCAGAACTTGTATTGGCATCTCTTTATCTATGATTATCCATGGAAGGACTTAAAACCTATCCCACAGGATTTAAAACCTTGCTGTTCATAACCTTCGATTTGACCATTGGAATAAGCTGAATTTCCCTTGGACAACTTGACTGCAAAGACAATCATGCAATAGATTGACAATGACATTGATTATGCAGCTCTCTATGGGTGTGGAATTTAACTGATTTTCTTTTCTAATTCTCTTTGGGCATAATAGATGGAGCTGCAGTTCCAGAAAAAAATGTATTACCATGTAATTTATATTGAAATACAAAGTAATGCTTCCTTTTGTTCCCATCATGAAAGAGGTAAATTACAAAATTACATGTGGAGTTTTTGTGCTTCCTTCATCGTATATTGTCTTTGAAATTTAACTAAATGTTAGATAATCTCTAATGAAAGAGTATCTTAAATACCCATTTTTTTCTCTTCATTGAAGAATGCTGTATATTCACTATTAGGTGATCATTGCCATTAAAAGGAAGGTTTAAGTGTCATGGAAATACATTTTAATAAAAAAGTTGAATATGACTCATTGCTATATTTTGGTTCCTTTGTAGGATGTTTGATAATAGTTTCTGCTTTTTGTTTTTCTAGTGAGGTTAGAATGTTTCATGGTGATATAAAATTCTTATTTCTGATAACTAGCCATGTAATATGATTACGAATTGTATGATAAACCATCTCTAAGTGTGGCCGATGATGCACCTTTACATTGTGTTCCTTTTTTTTTTAGTTAATATTTGTGCCTAAAAGATGAATGCAGTCTATATTACACTTTGCCCTCTTCCCCCTCTCTTAGGCTCCTTTCATGTCTAGGGGATCTTTAAAGGCATTGTCTTGGATAAACTTAAATGTTGTTACCACAATGTTGGATGCAAGGTTTGTTGTATTGTACCGAATCCAGCGGTACAGGGCATATTGCACCGTATCAGTTCGGTACCAATATATAGTACAGAAGCATATGGACACTCGGTACTCCAAATCGGCCTCATACCGACACAATAACAGGTTGGCATTGGTACAGGGCCCGGTACCGAGATGGCGAACCTTGGTTGGATGCCTTACTGGTTAATTGGTCTCTTGGTGGTAGATCTCTCTCCCATAGTTACCTCAAGCAACAAATTTTGCACCACATTCATATAAAATAATTATCAACTAAGACCTGGTTGTGAATTCTTAGGATTCAATAAATCATGATTTCATCCATTAAAATGGGAGAAGGTTTGTAATTAAGGCAAGGCTGGAGATATAATTGGATGGAAGCATGCATTGCTGATGCAAGCAACTTCGTCATATAAGTATTATTGATTCAAATGGATTTCCATGATTATCCAGGCAGTCAATGAACAAAAAGCAATGTGAATATCGAAAATCTTGGATTGCATTAATTTTGTGGTATCTATTCTTACAATTCAAATTCAAGTTCTGGTAGCATAGTTGCTGCATCTGGCACATTACAGTCAAGCTCTCTACTACTGATCAATGTTTTAGACAAAAAAGTGCTCCTTGATAGATGCTGACTCATTATTGCCTTGGCAGACTGAGCAGCTGCCTTGTATCTTAGGTTTTAAAAGAAAAGGGAGCAAAAGAGAATATCAAAGCCTGTGCAGTGGAACCAGAAAGCTTCCTCATGTGCATAACTTTTTGCATAAATATCGGATTTTAGTGAGTGGAGTGGTTTGAAAGGCTTCTTTGAGATCTGCAATTGATATTTTATGGCAATGCCAAATTTTTGTGCTTCCTTGGTCAAAAAATGGTTGTAGTGTTCAGCTGTAAATGATGGTTGTTTTCTTCCTATGTTTATAATTTTCATCATATTTTGAGTCCCTTAGTTAGATGTAGGATTTGGATCAAAAGTTGTCTAAGGTTAATATTATTAAGACCCTGTTTATATAGCTTGGAAGGGGTTGTGGATAATGTTTTCTGGTATTTGAGAATTATGAGTTACTGATTTTCTTATGGGTGGATTGCGCTGTTTTTCCTTCTCTTCAAACACTATTCTAACTTTTCTTCTCCCTTCTATCTCTTCTTCCAGAGAATATGTGGGCCCTTACGTTCTCTCTTTGCTATCAGAGTGAGAGGATTTCTCACGATAATGGATTCAGAAGTGGAGGATCTAATGATGGCAATGAATGCAAAATTTAGAGCATTGGCGGAATATTTTACGGGTGATGTTAATATTAGAGAGTCAACTTTCTTCTAAAGAATTGATTCCTTCTTCTCCACTTCCCCTTTCTATAGCTGAATGCCATGAGACGTTGCATATTGGTTTTTCAACAAATTCCTCTAAACCAAAGGTCAACCCTACGTCCTGTATTCCTATTTCTTTTACTTTTAAATATGGAAAGGCATCTAGATCATTTTCTAAAGTTTAGTGTTCTTTCTTCAAAAGTTCTTGATTCATCTTTAAGAGTGGATTTGTTATTATAGATGCAAGTATGTTTTCTAAAGATGAAAATCCTTCTTTTTCAAAAGATTTTAAGTCTGCTATTTTAAAAGAAAAAAAATGGACCAGAGGAAAAATCTATTAATGATTTAAAGCACCATTGGATTTTTAGTACCTGTGGTGGAAATATATATGAGACAATCACTTATAGTGGAAAAAACAATTTAATGATAGTCCCAAAACAAGTTAATGGCTTGGATGAATGATCATGGAAAATCGCTATTGAACATCAATATGTTATCACCATTGAACATCAATATATTATCTACATTTCTATTGGCAATAGTTACAAAGATCAAATAATGTGTGATGTCATCTTGATGATTGTCACTCTAATTGTTTTAGGATGACCATGGTTATTTGATAGGAATGCAGTCCATGATGCTCGGCGTTTTTTCCTTTTTGAACATGAAAGAAAAAAATTACCTTGCATAGAAAGGAAGTTATTTTGCTAGGAAACTTCAAAAATTTAAGGCATTACGAAGAAGACTTTCATGCAAGAATCAATGTTCAAGGAATCCTTTGTTCTTATGAAGCATAGAAGGAAACCCATAATAAAATATCTTGGAACTAGGCCTATCAATGAGTCGGGTCAGGCCAATGCCCAATGCAAGCCCGAAGTTTAAACATTGGGCTTGAGCTTGGACCAGTTATCAAGCCCAAGCCCAAATAGACCCGAGTCAAACCAAGGTGGGCTCAAAATGAGCACTACTTAGGGATGAAAGTGGACTGGATAATATCCGTTTTGACCCATTTTTATATCCAAATCTATTAGGATATCGATAGAAATTTTAGCATCCGAATATCTATATCCGTATCCATGTCTATCAAAGAAAAATGGATACACATAGACAACTTTTGAAGCCGATTCCAAACATCTAAGTCTATTTGTAACTCTACTTAATTTTATATAGCACTCATTAACTTTTAAGGAAAATATACAACCACATTAACATGCTATTAATTTAATTCACCATTCACTTAGTGACATCTTTGATCCTATGGTCATAAAGTTCAATTATCCAACTTATATTTGTATTTATTGTTGGATTTCAGGTGATAGGCATGCAAAATTTCATCTCATGAACATTCGCAGCGGAAAAAGAAGATTAAAACTATTTTAATCTAAGACATGCTAGGATCTAATTATAAAATCACCTAAGGATTGATTAACATGCATAACTAAATTTTATAAATAGATCTGAAATCAAAATAGTGAAGGAAGATCGGTTACCTTAATTGTTTTTCCATTTTCTTGTTGGATCGGATCCTGCGGATGCTCGAGATTTTTGTCAGAGCCGTGCACGTACCCGGCCTCTGCTGGTATCCATACGGAGACGATCTGATCGAAGCATCAAGGCACCTTGCAGGCCTCGCTCAGCTTGGATCTCGAATCTTTTCTTCTAGATCTTGAAGAACAGGGTTGCAGCATGAACTCTTCGCACTGATTTGTTGGGATATGTACTGGATGCCTAGAAGAGAAGAAAAATATTGTTTTCTTCTCTTCCTCTCTCTCTAATCTCTCTCCTTGATCTTATCTGAGGAGAATATAGGGTGTGGGGATGTAAGAAAGAAAGGATAAGACATGGAGGTTATAGATTGCGGCAAGAAAGAAAGACACCCTTGAAACCCCATGCATGCCTTACCCCTCTCTAATTTTTGTTGCACAAAATCAATTCCCATGCCCTCATCTGATAAGTCCTGATCCAAATCAAATTTGAAATCAAATAGGATCTTATCAGGAAGAGGCCTAGATTAGAGAGACTCCCAGGGAGGTGGTTAGTGCCCCCTTTCCTATCACGCACACAAAGGGAGAAGCAACATGAAATCTCATGCCCCACTCAATTGGACGTCCAAATAAGAAAGAGAAGCCCAGTAAAAGGGTCCTAAGGCAGATGGTTTGATTGGGTTTCAAATTGGGTTCAATTCGAATCCGATTCGAGCCCGATTCGAATCCGATTCGAAAAGGCTGTCAAACTTGATTTAATCAGGATTGATATCCAAGTCCTACTTGGATAATTAAATCCAATTAGTCTTAAATTAAATCAAGCCTAATTAAATTAAATCTGATTAAAATTAATTAGAACTTGATCCATAATTTAATCGGATCCAATTGTATTGCAATATTTGCAATGAAGTCCCTCTGCTAACAATTAGCAGTTACTAAATCTGTAACACTTATAAATTAGCAGTTTCTTAATTCAAACCATTAATCCAATTGATAATTTGATAATGATCCAAACCGTTGATCAGGTCATACTTCTTTTATATGTGATCCCTTAGATTTTATTCTGTCTAGTAGTGAGATATACCGTGATCTCCATCACTATCATCGAAACTCCTTTCGATGGATCGAAACGATTCCAACTTAACCCAATGAGGATCGTTGATCCGAAAACTATCCTTGTGAGTTCTCACAATCCACCATTGACGTCTAGTAGTATGTAGTAGCAATCCAGCAGAACAGAAAGATGAACCCCTAAGTGTAGTTACTGTGTGATCAAATCTTCTTCGAGAGTTCCGATAGGATGTAGGTCATGGAATCTTGTTAAACCCTAAGCATTCGTCACATACTAGACTTAATTAGCTCGAGTCTAATCGTGAATCTCATGAAAACTCCTTTCCATAATCATGCTACTGTGGCCACAGATTTAAGAACTCAGCCTCTTAGATCGCATAGGACTACTCAACTACTAAGACCGATAGATCCCCTATAAGTGCACATCCTACTCCTACAGTGAACCTACTGTAGCCAACAAACACCGCAAGGCTCCGAATGGCTAAGGACCATGTTTATGTGTTATCAAACTATAGCAATCCCACTGTGAGTAGTCGAGGCACTGCAGATCAAAGAACTATCCACACAACTACAGCATTGAGATAGTCATCGATGAGTGAGTAGACATCCATGTGATTTCTCGTTCTTGATCACGCTCAGTATCGTGGTTCTCTAACAACTATCTGCACTTTCGCTTCAGTGTCCCCACCAAGGTTCGCTGTACCGATACCGGATCCCATACCGGTGAAATTCTGTTTAATGTCGGTACGCGGTTCGGTACGATACGGTAATGTCGGTACACTTCGATATGGCATACCGATACGAGATCGGTACGGTACGATACAGGCAGTACGGGGCGGTACGGCATTCCATGGTCTCCACACTGTAGACTCAAGATCTATCTACCCAAAGAAAAGCGATCCGTACACCAATCTTATCGGATCAATCATCGTCTCTGTGATGATCATTGATTGGGAGCAGTTTAGGAATTAATCTATAATGTCACATCTTAAATTCTCAATTCTTAAGAATGTGTCATTAACCATTAACTTGGACGATTCTAGGACACATTACTCTAGAATGAAAATAATTATCTATTTTCTTAATTTCAATAAATTAAGTACAAAAACATGTCCTGAAAAATATAATGTGTCAGCCAACAATTGACTTTCCAGATCATACATCTTAACAATCTCCCACTTGACCTAAAGTCAATTGGCTGTAAATCTAAGTCCCATCTTCTCAAGATGGATTTCAGTCTTCAGCTGGCTAAATGGCTTAGTTAGTGGGTCCACCACATTTTTCATGGGGTCTACTCTTTTCATCTTGACATCTTTCATGTTAAGGTAGTCGCGTATCACCTTTCCATGTGCTTGGTATTCTGGTGAGACCCAAGCTCCATTAGCTAAGGGCTATGGTGTCGATATTGTCACTATGATAACATCTCATGACATCAAATTACAACAAAGTTACTTGGACCAGAAGATCTTACCTAGCATTTTTGAAAACAATGACTAACTCAGCTTGCATAGGATCCGTAATGATTAGTTATTTGGAACTCTTCTAATCTACCAATTCTCATATTGCACACATCCTGATGTAGACTCTCTACCATTAGTGTCAAATGCAAAATTTGGGTTTGTGTATCCTAAACCCCGCATCTCAAACCCTCCAAAAATCAAAAACAAATCCTCAGTGCTTTTCAAGTATTTAAGGATGTTCTTCATAACGATCCAGTGTCATACACCTGGATTCGACTGATATTTGCTCGTGACACAATAAGATTATTTCAAGTCAAGTACATAGCATGGCATTCAGAGGCTCTTTTTAGTCGAAGCATAAGGGATCCAGCTCATGAGCTAAATCTTCTCAGATGTGTTTGGGCACATCTTCTTGGAGAGATATATGCCTTGCCTAAGGGGTAATAATCCCCTTTTTGAAGTTTTCATACTGAAGCTCTTTAGTATCTTCTTTATGTATATTTTCTGTGAAAGGCCTAGCATCTTTTCAGATTTGTCTCTACAGACCTTTATCTCAAAGATACAGGATGCTTTCCAAGTTTTTTATGGAGAATTTTTTAGACAACCGTATTTTAACCAAAGTCAGTATGGAAACATTTTTTCCAATCGGGAGAATCTCATCCTCTCATTGACCCTCTTATAAACACATAGCTCCTCGTTCTTGATGAAATCAAATAATTTGATCACATGGAATATTCCAACTCCGAGATGCTTGTTTCAGTCTATTGAAGCTTTGCTTATCTTGTGATCTCCATCACTGGAAGTGAAATCCAAAAGGTTACCCCATATAGATATCTTTCTCAAGATATCTATTCAGGGAGGCAATTTTCACATCCATTATCAGATTCATAATCATGGTATGTCGCAAAATCAAGCAGTGTCCGGATGAATTTTAGCATGGCTATAGGCAAAAATTCTCTGTCAATGCTTTCGCGTTGACTATAATTTTTTGCCATAAGCCTCGCTTATAGGTCTCTACCTATCCATCCGTATCTATCTTTCTTTTGTAGATCCTTAAGTATTCAATAGGTACTATATCTTTTGGTGGATCTTCTAAGGTCAGACTTGGCTGAAATGCATCAAGTCAACTTTTGACTTTATTGCTTCCATCCATTTTTTGAAATCGATGTCTAACATTGTCTCATTGTAGATTTGGGATCATCTCCATATTTTCTATTTTTCATGAGGAAATTTTTTCTATTTCCTTTGTCAGAATATCTTAAGTATCTTTCAAGAGGATAAAAAATCCTATTCGATCTATAAGGTGGAAGAGGTCCTACATTAACTCAGATTGAATGGGTTCAGTCAGATCTTCAGCTCGTTGCTCTTCAGAGACTCTCTCTTCGAGCTCAATTTTCTTTCACTACTCCCATCTTGGATAAACTATTTTTCAAGAACATGGTATGACGGGTCACAATCACATTGTGATCTGCTGGAAAGTATAATTAGTATCCTAACAACTCTTTAGGATACCTTATAAAGCAAGCCTTTATAGATCTAGCCTTTGATTTGTCTGTCTGTTGTCTTTCGACATGGGCTGACAACCTTAAATCTTGAGATGATCAAAATTCAATTTCTTACCATGCCACATCTCATATGGTGTGGTAGGAACGGATTTAGAGAGACCCATTCAATGGATTAAAGTATGTCCCTAAAGAAATAAGGGTTAGTGAGTGAGCGAACCTCATCATGGATCGGACCATATCTAATAGGGTCCAATTCTTCCTATACTCATTCCCAATTAGTACCTGGAGGAGTCCAATGTGAGACTGTTATTTGCATGAGATAATTTTAAAATTTTCATTAAGGTATTCACCTCCTCGATCCAATCGAAGAATCTTAAGAAATTTTTGAATTTTTCTACTTCATGTTTAAATTTTTTGAACTCTTCAAAGGTTTCAGACTTGTGTCCCATACTAATAGAGTAGAAATTACCATCCTTGGCCGGCACATCAAATGAGCCACACACATCAGTGTGTTCCAGGACAAGTATGTCAGTGGTCCACTCCTATATCCCACAAAGGATAGTTTGGTCATTTTTCTTTGAAGACAAGATCCACACTGAGTATGACTCAGAATTCACTGGGCTTAGGAGACTTTCTTTTTCAGTTTGTATATCCTGTCTTCTTCAAAATAATCTAATTTGAGGTATCACCTATTCTTATGGTTTATCTTATCCCTAGATCTCTCAGATCCTACGCCACTCACTATTTACTTGAATACATCAGTATGCAAACAAACAGATTTGACATATCTTCATAAGGTGTGTCACATCTTTTTCTTTAGGCTATGCAGGTAGAAGGACAATTCCTCTCCAAGTGGCTGTCAGTACTACAGTGAAAACATTTTTCCTTGTCAGACGCCTTCTCCTTGAGAAGATCTTTTTTTGGCTCATTCTCTCGTAGACCCCTTGTTCCAACAAACTCTCTCTTGGAACCGGATGCCATTCTACACCAAGAATACAAGCCCTTTGAACTTTTCAAGATCCCTTAAGTGATCACCAATATGTTTAGTAATTTCTGTAATATGCTATTAATTTTGTTCATATAATAGTTTACAATAAACTGACCAAATAAATTGCTAAGGGACTGCTGCATCAAATACACATGCAGCTTCTTATACATGGTCATTTCGAATTTTTCAAGCTCTTTTAGGTCCTTAATCATTGACAAACAATGATCATGGATGGATTGCCCAAGTGCAGTTTGGCTCTGCTCACCATACAACTCTTGCGGATGAGTTATCATAGCCCTAAAGTCTTGATGTCCTCATGCTGGGCCTTGAGCCCAAGATATAGCATCTAACCTAATTGCTATCATGCGTCCATTTATCAAGCACTGAATATTTCAGCGGTTGGATGGTTTGGTAACACAAGGGGAGTTCTGGTCTAGAACATACCTTAACTTTTTCTGAGTTCAGAACTATTCTGAAGTTTCTAAGTTAGTCGTTTGTAGTTTATCCCGGTCAATCGGTTGAACCCTACAAATCGGGCTAAGGGGTTTGAAGCTGAGTTATGAACTAAAAAGAGAAGAAGATTCTAATTAAATGTTTGTACTTAATTACTATTTGTTCTAGGGATTTTAAGAAACAAATTAGACTCCTACTATTCTCATGGATCTCTCACACTCTCCCATGGAGATACAAAAATCCTTACGCGACTAGGGTTCCTAGTGGGTACTGTGGTCCCATCGATATGCGCGTATCTCACCGTGCTTGGAATATTGGGCTACGCTATACCGATGAGTGGACAACTATTGTCCAATGCTTCTCAAGCATGATGCAGCAATTGGTCTCTAAGTCATAAAGCCTCAACGTGCCTGTAATATTGGTCCAATCCTTAGTTAAGTCAGACCCACCATTCAACGCATAGGTAAAGCCGTCATTAAGTCCCTTACCGTGCCCGGAATATTGGGCCTAACCCCATCATTATCGAGCAATATCTCATGCTAATAGGGTGGTTGCGTCTTTTCGGTGCAACTGAACTACTATAACCAGCTGAGAACAATCAACACCAGTAGGACGCCCACACTCCTACAACGGTGGAAGATCTAGGACTTAATATTTATGGAAAGGTTTGACTTAGTTCTCTTCTACATAGTCACATATATCTCATGTAAATGACTGGTCTGGTTTAGATCAGCACATCTGATGTCTGACTAATCTAGTTTATGTTAGCACATCTCATGTCTAATTAATTTGATTTAGTTCAGCACATCTCATATCTGATTAATCTAGATTAGGTCAGCACAATCTCATGTTTGACCAACCTAATCGGTATGGGTGAATACGAATGACTAAGCAATCTTATTCAAAACTTAATCAACCAAGTTGGTCAGATAAGTGAGATCGGTTAGAGAACAGCCGATGCTTGCCTTAGATACCATCGGAATGGTCAGATAAGCATGCTCTCAATTAAAATCACCGGTCGAGACTTGCTTTAGATATCAATTGATCAATTAGAATTGAATTGGTCAGCCTAGCTATTTGGACTCGACCCACTGAGCCAAATTAGGTCTTGAGTTAATCAACTTACATCAAATGTGAATCGATGCGACCAACTACAACTAAACTCGATGTTGAGCCCCTTTGATCTAATTCTAATCGACTATTGATTAGGATCGTTCAACTGCTCAAAATCGACAAGGGTTCTAACCTGATCTAATAAAAAATTCTAATTATAGTCCAATCGCTAGACCTAATTGTTCAACCCATACCTTCATGCACCACCTAAAATATAGATTTTAAAAATAATTTTTAGATTAGGTTTAAGTGCATGAATTAATGGCTTATGATCTCGAAACAATTTTAGATCTAAACCTAATGTTATATATCATATATATCCAGTTTTAGATCTAAAATTTATAAAAAATAAATATCACAAATATAATTTTCAAATTTAAAACTAAGCACATATCACATACATGCATATCAAATCTAAAATTGAAATTAAAATACCTTGAAAATGCTTTTCAAAAATCGGTTCGTATCGTACTAGGATAACCTTTTCAATATAGGAGATTTACCTATATCAGGACAACCTTATATCAGTCTGATGCAAACCTTAATCTTTTAATTTCATATCTAACATTAAACATGACATATCTCATATATCAATTTTTAGATCTAAAGTTATAAATTTTTTCATTTCGAAAATAGTTTTCAAAGCCGATCAATCTTGTGCTAGGACAACCCTTTCAATATAAAGGGTTAACCTATACCAGGACAACCTTATATCAGCCCAAGATTGATTTTAATTAATCCTAACTTTCAGATCTAAATCAGAAATCAGATCAAAAATTTATTTCATGCATGTTAGATCGACGTGGCTCTGATACCACTGTTGGATTTCAGGTGATAGGCATGCAAAATTTTATCTCATGAACATTTGTAGCGGAAAAAGAAGATTAAAACTATTTTAATCTGAGACATGTTAAGATCTAATCATAAAATCACCTAAGGATCGATTAACATGCATAAATAAATTTTATAAATAGATCTAAAATCAAAACAGTGAAGGAAGATAGATTACCTTAATCGCTTTTCCATCTTATCGGATCGGATCCTGCGGATATTCGAAATTTTTGTTGGAGCCACGCACATGTCCAGCCTCTGCTGGTATCCACGTGGAGACGATCTGATCGAAACACCGAGGCCATCGAGGTGCTAGTGCCTTGCAGGCCTCGCTCTTTAGCTTGGATCTTGAATCTTTTCTTCTAGATCTCGAAGAATAGGGTTGCAGCACAAACTCTTCGCGCTGATTTGTCGGAATCTGTATTGGATGCCTAGAAGAGAAGAAAAATACTTTTTTCTTCTCTTCTTCTCTCTAATCTCTCTCTCCCTGATCTTATATGAGGAGAATATGGGGTGTGGGGATGTAAGAAAGAAAGGATAGGGTATGGAGGTTATAGCCTGCGGCAAGAAAGAAAGACACCCTTGAAACCCCACGCACGCCCTACCCGTTTCCTTTAATTTTTATCGCACAAAATCAATTCTCACGCCCTTATCTGATAAGTCCTGATCTAAATCAAATTTGAAATCAAATAGGCTTTTATCAGGAAGAGTCCGCGCAAGGGGAGAAGCAACATGAAATCTCATGCCCCACTCAATTGGATGTCCAAATAAGAGAGAGAAGCCCAGTAAAAGGGGCTTAAGGCATCTGGTTTGATTGGATTTCAAATTGGGTTCGATTCGAATTCGATTCGAATCTGATTGGAATCAAATTCGAAAAGACTATCAAACCTGATCTAATCAAGATTGATATCCAAGTCCTACTTGGATAATTAAACCCAATTAGCCTTAAATTAAATCAAGCCCAATTAAATTAAATCTGATTTAAATTAATTAGGACTTGATTCATAATTTAATTAGGTCCAATTGTATTACAACATTTGCAATTAAATCTCTCTGCTAACAATTAGCAGTTACTAAATTTGTAACACTTATAAATTAGCAGTTTCTTAATTTAAACCATCAACCTAATTGATAATTTGATAAGGATCCAAGCCGTTGATCAGGTCATACTCCTTTTGTATGTGATCCCTCAGGTTCTATTATGTCTAATAGTGAGACATACCGTGATTTCCATCACAATATCATTGAAACTTTTTCGATGGGTCGGAACGATTCTAACTTAACCCAACAAGGATCGTTGATTCGAAAATGATTTTAGTGAGTTTTTACAATTCACCAGTGACACCTAGCAGCATGTAGTGGCAATCCAGCAGAACAGAAAGATGAATCCCTAGGTATAGTTATCGTGTGATCAAGTTCTTCTATCGAGAGTCTCGATAGGATGCAGATTATGAAACCTCGTCAAACTTTAAGCATTTGTCATATGCTAGACTTAATTAGCTTGAGTTTAATCGTGAATCCCATGAAAACTTCTTTGCATAATCACGCTACTGTGGTCACAGATTTGAGGATTTTACCTCTTAGATCGCATAGGACTACTCCTCAACTATTAAGATCGATAGATCTCCTACAAGTGCACATCCTACTTGTACAGCGAATGTACTGTAGCCAACGAATACCGCAAGATCTCGAATGGTTAGGGATCATGTTTATATGTTGTCAAACTACAGCAACTTCATTTTGAGCAGTTGAGGTACCGCAGGTTAAAGAACTACTTACACAACTACAGCATCGAGATAGTCACTGACGAGTGAGTAGACATCTATGTGACTTCTCGTTTTTGATCACATTCAGTATCGTTGTCTAACAACTATCTGCACTCTCGTTCCAGTGTCCCCACATTGTAGACTCAAGATCTGTCTATCCAAAGAGAAGCGATCTGTGCACCAATCTTATCGGATCAATCATCTTCTCTGTGATGATCATCGACGAGGAGCAATTTAGGAATTAATCTATAATGACATGTTTTAAATTCTCAACTCTTGAAAATATGTGTCATTGACCATTAACTCCTTGGACGATTCTAGGACACATTACTCTAGAATGAAAATAATTGCCTATTTTCTTAATTTCAATAAATTAAGTACAAAAATATGTCCTGAAAAGTATAATATGTTAGCCAACAATTGACTTTCCAGGTCATACATTTAACATTTATATCCATATTTCTAGTATCCAATTTGTATCCGTATCCATTTAAAACAAATATGAATATGAATTATTCAATTTGATGAATATCCGAATTTGCATTTGTATTCATTAAACAAAACAAATATGGATATGGATATACTAGTATATGATCCAATTTCAGCCTAACACTACTCATTTCTTACCCTAGGATTGACTCAAGTATTACTTAGGCTTGTGTTCCACACTCCAGCCTAGCCTGGGACTCTAAAACCTTAGCTCGAGCTTGGTTTTTCCCAGGTTGGGTCTTGAGCCATTCATTTCAGTGTGGCCCATTTTAAGCCTACCACAAACTATGAAGAATGGAAAGAATACCAAAGAAAGCATCTTGGAACTCGAGCCAAGTTAATCTCATCAGAGGGGATTATAATGTCTCATATTTTCAAAGGCTGTTAATTAAAGAGTTCAATCCTGTTGTAGTTGACATGGAATCAGCAAACATCCATAAGGTGCAACTTTTGTCGCATGTATCATATTCCCAGGATAGTGGAGTTGTTGGTTAGGTCTATTTGAGATCTACACTTGATATTGGAAAGTCCTTGGCCAAATTCTAGTGTTTTCTAGTCAAAATGTAGTATCAAAACTCGCCTATAATTAGTGAAGACCTTCTTCTGATTTTAAAATTTTAGTCATATGTTCAATCCTTCAATTAGATGTAGGATCTGGATTAAAGTTTCTCTAACTATTAAGTCTGTTTATATAGCTTGTAAAGGGTTGTAAGCATGGCTTTTGGCTATTTTGAGAATTGTCATTAATTTTCTTGTGGTGGATTTCTCATGTCCTGTTAACTGTCTTTTCTTGCTATTCTCCCTTCTTCTATCTCTTTTAGTTTCTTCTCCCAAAGACTTTGCAGGCCCTCACATTCCCTTCTTCCATCTCTTTTAGTTCTTTTTTTTTGCCTGGAAGGTGCGGGGGGGGTGTTGGTTGGAGAAAATAGAGAGAAAGGAGGGGAAAAATGGATAGATGAAGGGGAAGAATATGAAAATAGGCATAGGAAAAAATGACAAGCCTATATCCATCAATTCATCTTGGATATGACTAGTACATAAAAGGTTTAATTACTCAACATATAGATTTTGTGTGTGGACGCATACATGAGAAGAGTAGTTTGTTCCTTGTAACACATTTTGCTGGTAAGAGAGAGAGAAGGATGCTGTTTTGTTCTGCTTTGACGTTCAACACAAATTAGAACTGTTTAAATTATTTTGCCTGCAACAAAAGTGATGCATGTTCAACTATCCTTCAAGTTCTCCCCCATGTAGAGTTCCAAAGTCCATGATGATTTCTGTACATGATTACAGTCTCCCATATTTCTACTCATCTTGGGGTACTTCACTGGCAAGAGAAAAGCTGAATCAGAGGTCTCCGTTAAATATGCAAACTCAGGTATAAGTTTTGCATCTCCTTCAAGCAGTTACCACTGGGTACTATTTCATAAATGTTGGCCTCCCCAATATTTTTGTAATTTCCACATGATTAAAGAGGTGTTGGTTTTAGACCAAGTTTTATTTATGGTAAGAGACAGGTTGATGGCTTTGAAATCCACTTGATATTATAGGTGAATCATTACAGAGGCTACTGCTTGCTGCTGAAAATTTTATAAAGCCCCTGAACTTGCCGCCTGCTTCTGATCTCCTCTTGGCAGCACCTTTGAGTGTTGATGATATTGCACATGCTGTGATCAATGCAGTCACGGATAATCACTTCTTTGGCATTTTCACAATCAAGCGGTCCAAGTAATCTGCAGCAAAAGTGCAGATTTGAATTTGGTGCACTCACCCATAGTGATTGTTCACATCAAAATTTTCATGCAATGGAACTTTGGTAATGCATCAGCCAAAAGCTCAGCTTGCCTCCAAACTACCAATTTGAGATCTTAGGTGTGAGATCAATCTATACTGTCATGATGAGATTTCAAATATTCCAATCCTCCATGTAACCATGTTGTGTGGACTGCATTCTTCTGAGCGAAAAGAGAAGAAACATTGTTGTGAGCATATTACACCCTTTTCCTGCACGGCCTAGCTCTAACCTACCTCCCCATCAGCACTTCTCATATGATATGTTGGTGAGCTTTCCTTTGTCAATTTCCTGTATGGTATTATATTGCTGGATTTCCCTTTTCTGGGAAAAAATAGTGTGTGAATGCTGCCTTCTGGTATTGAGCCAGGAAACTTACCTCCCTAGCATTTTCTGGGGAGAGTGCCAACTAGCGGACCCCATTCTCATTGGTATACACTCTTGGATTTTGATAACACACAAGGAAATATATTTGTACCTTGACCAGTGACATAGTGAGAGTTCAGATTGTGGTGTATCATAGCATGAAATAAAAACAATGTAATTGTCTGATTATGAAATGAAAAACATATTTATATCAGATTATGCTGTATTGAAGATGAATTCTGTTGCTGTATCAGGCTTTGTCTTCTTTCCTTGTTTTGCAGACTCTTGTCAACTGAGAGAAATCCTTGGAAGGCTGCTTTCTGATATCAAAGTTCCAACTATTAAATTGCATAGTTAGTGAGTTTTTCTATCGTATGATTGGTCTTGATCTTAAGAAATCCAAGCTTTTTTATTATCCTGACTCAATCTCAAAGCACTTTAACTGAACTCAGTTGGAACCAGCCAACGACCTTCTGCACGGCCTTTGGATTAGTCCAGATGAACTCTCATAAACTAGTCCTTGAAAACTGTAACAAGTCTCTCTGGTTGTCCAGATTTCTATGATAAATTTTGAGCCCTTGTAGAAAGAACTGGATCCAGGTGTTCTCTGTGTACGGTAAGTATAATTTTAAAATGAAGATGTCATTATGATAAATATGATATGTTGTAATCTTTCATTTTTATAAATTAAAACCATGCGTGATCTTTAATATGTTTATTGATTCCTTCACTTCTGTCATAGTTACTTGGATCAGCCAAGGTCTCGTCAACCCAGACGCCACCATAAGCCATACCCTGTGTCAGTCACAAACTCTCACTGCACCGGCCTAATATGGTATTTGGTTGCAGAATAAGTGGGGGATATTCCCACAATTCCTTTGCTTCCTGAGGAATGGGTTTATCCTATGGATAAACCAATGCATCAAGGTATAGGAAAGGCAATGGTAAGGCTGCAAAAGGGTCCGGTTGACACATGACTTAATTCGATCTAACCCATTTAGATCAGATCCGTCCTATTTTAAAGGACTTGTGGGGCTGGATTGGGTTCTAACATTAGAACTGTCCTATTTTCAGGGATGGATCTAGGTTTACTAAATTCAAACCATATCCGATCGGATCCGCTCTGTTTGACTTTTGGGTCAATTTTAGATCGTCTACTTTATGACTCCCTATTGGGACTTGTATCCATTGGAACCTCTCAACTGTGATATAAGACTTGTGTGGGCAATATTTTAATATAAATATTGGTCTGAAATTATTTTTATATTTTAATTTATTTTAAAAGGAATATTATTTATTATCTATTTTGTGTGGTTTATGGTAGCTAGTTATCTGATAATTAAAAAGTAGTTGGCTATATTTGATCTAAATCCGATCTAGATCCAAATCCTTCGAATTGACGTTAGATTATACATAGACCTAATTCGAACCGAATGATCAACTAGGTCAAAAATTTTGATCGTTGATCTAATTTTCTATTAGGTTAGGTTTGGATCCAATATTAAAATCCGATCAAATAACTAGATTGGATCACTTATGATCCGGTCTAACCCAACCTATTTGTATCCTTGGGCAGCAGGTAGAGTGCCAGAAAAATTTGCCCTTGCCATATCCAAACCCATTTAAAATTCTATTATCCAAAATCTCAAACCTAATTAAAATTTTGTTTAAAAATCCCAAACCCATCCCATCAAAAAAGATAAATACGTCGGGCACTCTAACCCTTCAAATTAATCACTATTCGAATTGGGTTATTGGAGTCAGGTACCCAATCACAACAAAATTTAAAATGGGGGAATAATATCAAGTAAAAATAGGTATAAATAAAATGATAAATAATTTAAATATAAATGAGTTTTGTAACTTAGTAGCAAAGGTAGAGGTTAGATTGATTTAGAGTTCAAGTCCCATCACGATATATATATTTTTATAAAATTTTATAAAAATATAATGATTATATAAAATGGGGTTTGCATAGTGGGCATTCTAAAAGCAAATTCCAAACTTATGTCAAATTCTAAGGACTTTTAATCTTAAATCCCAAACTTGTTCTAAATCCTATAAGATTTTGCTAAAGGGGTCCTATTAAGTTGGATACATGAAAAAATCCACCGACTGTCGTCCCTACTCGAGTGGAATTGATATCTATAGTGGAATCTGGTGGAATATTATTTCAACCAACCATTCTACACTTGGCGGAATAAAGACTTCTCTAGCATTTTCTTTCTCTTTCTTTATCTACCCTTTCTCTTCACCACTCTCCTCCCATCTTTCGTACTCCTCGTCCTCCCTCTCCTTCTGATCTCCATTCTTGAGAGCATCATTGAGCTCTTTAGACCTAATATCATATAGGTCTAGATTAGCGGTGCTTAAATTTCAAAGATCTATTAGTTTGTAAGATAAATTTTGGACATTTTCACGAGTGAGATTTCTCTTTTTTTTTTTTTTTCTTTGGAAAAATTTCTATTCTCCGTTTTTCTTTTCTTGTTCCTTTTAATAAAAATTTTTGATGTGAACTAATAAAGCATATATGTCATCTGAACTTAAATATGAAATTTTCTCACAGGATTAAATTTGGTGATTGCCTACCATGTCTTGCCGTGTCCTTGTTCAAAAGATCATAGCAGAAGATGTAGCTTTGATTCTTTGCACTTGAGTTAGCTGCAAGGAAGTAAAGATTTAGTGTTTTAGTTGTGAACCTGTCCTCTCTGTTTTTTCCTTTGGTTTCCCTCAGACTAGAGCTAATAATTTTTCAAATCAGTCCAAAGTCACAATTGTCAGGAACTGGACATAACACACTATCTCTGTTAAATCAAGAATAAGACAAGTGGTCGGATATATTCAAATAATAGGGAATCAGATCTGCCACTGGGCTGCATCCTTTTGTTTCTATAGAAGTCCCTTATTCAATTATTGGTTGTACTTGTCCAAACTACCTTATATATTAAGTTTTATTACCTCTCAACCTTTGATTATACTCAATTCTTACTTGATCCCTCATTTATTGCTTGTAAGCCCACAAAACATGATAAGTGAAAGGGGATTTTTAACTGAGCATTTTGAATATAGCCTAGATGATGGTATGGCACAGAAATTGACTTCAAAACAAGCTTTGCTAAAAAGGATTTGTTAGAAGAGGTGATTTATGAAATCTATATGTTTGGTTCCTTTTCATAAACCTCATTTGAAAAAACTTGACAAATCATAGAATCTGAAAGTAATTTATTATTAAAAAAAAAAAACTTTTACATAACAAATCTCTCACTAGATGGAATCTTAACAATTCCCCACAAGGATTCCCTTATATACACAAACAATCATGCTCAACAAACCATAAGCAACAAAATAATCACATCGAACAATAGGACAGCCATGTAAGAGAATCCAAGATACTAGGGGACAAATAGTGGTACAAGGAGATGGAATCAGCATGACTGATGCAAGTGGACAGAAAACGGAATAGTTTAAGGCGGCTGTTTCTGTATGTTTGGGAAGTATTTTTCATGTTTTTATTCTTCATCCCGGTATATTGGCAATTAGAAATTATAAGTTCAATTTGCGATTGATTTAAATACAACAACAAAACTTGTTGTTACTCAAGGTTAAAATCTGTAGCACTTGATTGCTACAAATTCAAGGTTAAAATTTGTTTTGATTGATGCAACTGCATATGATGGACACATACATTCTTTAAACTCTGCCTGGACATTCTGGATGGTTAATGCTGCGTGATCAAAATTTTTGATTGCCTCAACAATTTAAACTTTTTTTTTTTTTTTTTATATATATGACACTCTAGCACCTTGGTGGCACCTCATTATTTCAGCATATTATATTTGCAATATTGACACGCCACATGAATTCCACATGCAATCATCTGGTTGTAGGAAGGATGCTATCCTTGTGTGACTGCTGCCTATGGAGTACATGTTAGGACAAACTCTCATTGGCCATGGGAATAGGGAAGTCTGAATTTATCTGGTTGAGGAGTGGGACACACCTTACACCCTTGAGTTTCATATGTATCACAAACTTGTGTGCAGAGAAGGCTGAGCATGGGGCGGACGCCATGTGGTATAGGTAGAAGCAGCAGTGGCAGTAAAAGAGCAATTTGTCTAATGACAATGGCTTGCTATCATGTCAGTAGTTGACATGAGGTATAAGTCTCTTCACAGGATAGAAGATACTTAGATATGTGCCGATTTCTGCCATGTCCATTGTACATAACTTGAAGGACATTTGGGGGAAAGGGGAGTAAACAATTTTTGTTGGGATCCTCGTGTGTTTATATCTGTGGGGAGGACAGGCCAGTGTGGTTTGCAAGTTTGATGTCATTCTGGAACTCGGTTTACAAACTTTACAAATATCTTGACTCTTTGCCATGTGATTTTATAACTTATATCTAAGTTGATTACGACCATTGAATAGTTTCCTTTTCTTTGATTTCGACTTGTTACTGTTCTGTAGGATGTGATTGGATGGCCAAATGGTGACCCCTGCTTCCTAACACTCAAGGTGATGATGACATGTTGGGGTTTGATGGTTTGCTAGGTATGTCATTCAGCCAGTGTTGTCATTTCTTCGTTAGTTGGTGCTTGGCATGGCATGTTTCCTACGTGGACCCCATGATAATATAGGTTCTGCAATGAGGCTACTATTTTTTTTCAATCCAACTAGTTTATAACCTCATTGTATTTATTTATTTATTATATATATATTATATTTTTTATTATTTTTCTTTTTCTTCTTCCTTTGCCCCCTTGCACACCGCTGGCCGCACCATCGCCGCACCCGTAGTGAGCACGCTCATCTTTCCGATGTCCAACACATACCCCCCTCTGTTGCTACGTACGGGTAGTAAGCCGCCATGGAAAAGAGATACTTCTCCCTCTGTCGTTGGAGTTTCCTCAGTTGGCTCTTGTAGTCCCATTCATAGGGCTTCAATCCGAAAGCATCCGACATCAGTTCCTCGAGCATCGTGTTAGATGTATGTCCTATAAGTCAATTGTTGGCCGACACATTATGTAATTTCAGAATATAACTTTGTACTTGTAATATATTTATTATTAATAAAGGATAATTTTATTTCAATCATGTTTATGTGTTCATGATTTGTTCTAGAAATTAACAAAGATGATTTTATATATTCTCAAGATATTGAGAATTTGAGACATACATTATTAGTGGCTAGTTTCTAAATACTTCCGATCAAAGGATCATCACGGAGGACAATGATCAATCCATTTAAGATCGATGCATGAATCACTTTCTTTCTGGATAGATGAGTCTCGAGTCTGCAGTGTAGAGATACTGAGGTGAGAATGCAAATAGTTGTTAGAGAATAACTTGCACTGAGCATGACCAACACGAGAAACCACTTGGATGTCTAATCACTTGTCAGTGATTTTTTTGATGCTGCAGTAGTGTGAGTGGTTCTTTGACCTGCGATACATCGACTATTCGTAGTGAGGCTACTATAGTTTGACTGCACATTCACTTGATCCCTAGCCATTCAGGTTTTTATTGTGTATATTGTCTATGGTAGATTCAGGTTCGCTATTTGGAGTAGGATGCACCTAGATGAAATCTATCAATTTTGGTAGAAAAAGAGAAATTTTATACGATTTGCGAGACTGAGTTCAGAAAGTCTTTGATCAAAGCAAGTTTGAATACTGAAAAGGAGTTTCTACGGAATTCACGAATGAACTCGAGTCGAGCCAATCTGGCATATGACTGACATTGGGGTTTGACGAGTTCTTCATGACCTCTGTTAAGTCAGGACTCACGATAGAAAGATTGAATCATACGGTAACTGCACTTAAGGGTTCATTACTTTCATTCGGCTGGATTGTCACTACATATTGCTAGGTATCACAGATGGATTGTGGGACTCATCGAGTATCATCTTAATGATCGATGACCCCCAAAGGGCAGAGTTATAATTGTTCCAATCTATTGAAAGAAGTTTCGATGATATTATGATGGAGATCACAATATATCTCATTACCAGACAGAATGGAACTTATGGAGTCACACACAAAAGAGATTCTTGTCTGATCAGATGGTTGATTAACGATTGTGAATTATTGAAGGATATAATCATCAATATGATTGATGATTAACCTTATGCAAAAGTTGCAATTAAGTAATTCGCTAAGTGTTAGTGAATTATAAGAGGATTAATTAGCAATTAAATTACTAAGTGGCTCAATTTGATTAAACAATAAGGTTTGGACCAAGTCTAATTGAATTAGATTCAGTTTGACTTGGATTGGATTTGATTGGATTAAGCCTGAATACAAGGAAGACTAATTCTTGATTTCATTAGGACTCGAATTTAGTTAATTTCTAATTAGATTAGAAATTTATTGAGGAGATTGGGTTCCTACTTGGATTAGGTTCCATCCTCTTCTTGGGTCAAACCAAATTAGATTTGTATTGAACCAAATTGCAAACCCTAGAGTCCCAACTCTCTGGGACTCTCTCCCTTGCACACGCCCTAGGACCCATGCCAAGATATCTCATGCTAAAGAGTTTGGCATGAGAAATATTTTGCATGAAAGAAAGTGGGCACAAGAAAAAGATAGGTGGTACATGTGATGACTCATCCTTCTTATCTCCTAACAAATTTGAATTTGATTCAAATTTAAGAGAGGATAAGATGGAAACTAATCAAGAGATTTTTGGAATGTTTGGTGGCATCAAATCTTTCTTGCATGTGTTAAAAATGAAGTGGGCATGAGAAAGAATCAGATCTGATTTCTTTCTTATGCCACACCTCTTATTAATGTGGAAAATATTGGATGCCCATTTTTTATGGCGTGAGAAAGGTGTGGCACCTCCTCTTAACCCTAATTCCAATATCTCTACAAAAAGGGGTCCAATAGTTGGATGCCCATAAGAGAGAGAGAGATCAATTCCTCTTGATGCCTAGCCTCCTCCGCTTCTCTCTTCCACCAGTTCTTCTCCATCTCTAAAGTGTCTGTGAGATCTGGAGAAAAAGTTATTTCAGTCATCAAAGAAGAGATCTCTACAAAAGAGCTAGCACCCCGGAAGATCACTCTATCTCTGATCAGAACGAGTCCTCGTATGGATACCTGTGGAGGCCAGACACATGCGCGGCTAAAAGAATCGTTCAGATCCGTGATCATCGACTGCGATATAGTTTAACCCGTGCAAGGTATTAAGATCTGATCTCAATTATTTAGTTTTATTTTTAGATCATATGCATGTCATAGATCTGGGTACGGATAGATATAGATATGATCTATTGCATATGGGGTTAAAGGGTTTAACCTAGATCTATTTTTGCTGTATTTCAAAATCAATTTTGAAATGCATACATGCAACCTACCTACATTCTAACAGTGGTATCAGAGCCACTAATTTTTTTTTTTGATATATATAATCTGATTTTTAATTTAGATCTAAAAATTTGAGTAGATTTAAATCAATTTTGTACTGAAATAAGGTTGTCTTGATATAGGATTAACCTTCTATATTGTAAAGGTTGTCCTAGCATGAGATTGATAGTTTTTAAAAATTATTTTCAAAACATAAAATCAATCTTTTAGATATGAAATCAGATGTATTTATTTATGTTAGATCTGAAATTAGAATGATTAAAACTTCATATTAAACTGATATAAGGTTGTCCTGATATAGGGTTAACCCCCTATGTTGGGTATAAAATACCCACGGCTGAAACCCTCAGCAGAACCGACATCAGGATGGTTCCGCCCGGACTCCTACGGGAGCCGGGCTCCACCACCGACATCAGAATGGTTCCGCCCGAATTCCTACGGGAGCCGGGCTCCACCACCGACATCAGAATGGTTCCGCCCGGACTCCTACGGGAGCCGGGCTCCACCACCGACATCAGAATGGTTCCTACGGGAGCCGGGCTCCACCACCGACATCAGCACAGCTCCGCCTCCTACGGGAGCCGGGCTCCGCTCTCAATATCAATCGCTGGTAAGCTCAATCCGGACTCCTATCAGAGCCGGACTTCACCCTTGACTTTGTTTGCAGCGCAGCTCCGCCCGGACTCCTACGGGAGCCGGGCTCTGCCGCCATCATCACAGCTCCGCCCGGACTCCTACGGGAGCCGGACTCCGCCGCCGACATCAGAACAGCTCCGCCCGGACTCCTACGGGAGCCGGGCTCCGCTCACGACGGCTCCGACCATTGCCGAGCTTCAATCGACAGATCCACGCCCCCTGACAGGCCCTCAAAACGGTCGCGACCCTGCTCCACCTCCTGTGGCGGACTCCACGCAGTATCATCATTCCCTGACAAGCCGCAGCAGCCATAGCCGCCCTGCTCCACTTCCTGTGGCGGACTCCGCACAGCTCCATTATCCCCCTGGCAGGCCACAGTAACGGCCACGAACCTGCTCCACCTCCTACGATGGATACCATGCGATTCTCCTGACGACGGACGCTGCTCCACCCCTCATAACGGATTCCACGTGGCAAGTCGAGGTGATACCCACGTGTCTGCTCCATTATCTTTCGCAATCAATTCCCCTGACCATGGGCGGCCCACTACCAGGCAGTTACACACGTCGCCATCAGTCCGTTGCCTCCCCCGCCTATAAAAGGGGGACTCAGATACGTTATTTTTTAAGCCCATTTTTCTTATCTCAAAACTCTGCTAAATTCTCCGTTCGAGCACTCCATTCTTGTTGAGGCAGAGAACTGACTTGAGCGTCGGAGGGTCTTGCCGGAGCAACCCCACCTCCGGTTTAGACTTCCCTTGCAGGTCCCGGCGGCGACCGCGGCTTCCTCAACTCCAGCTTCTCCGGCGCAGGCGGATTTTTGCACCAACAGGATTGGCGCTAGAGGAAGGGCCTGTGTCTTCGCAGCACCCTTGTTCTTGAAGGAGCGCTCAACGGAGCCACCTCCGGCCATCTCTCCGTCATTTACTCCTAATCCTCCCCCGCGAGATCGACACCCGATGCCTCCGCGCAGGGCGTCCACCCGACGGTCCACGGCCTCCGCGGCCAGATCTCAGGCTCCGGCCTCCCCTCCCGTGTCTCAGCCAGCCCCTCCTCCCCCTCCGGCGACGGCGGTCGGCGCGGAGCAGTTTGACTTGCTGGCGCAGCAGGTCAAGGGCCTCGTCGAGGCCGTACAGGCGATGCAGCAGCAGCCGCCGCAGGCGTCAGTGCATCCGGAAGGGGCATCTCCGGAATGCCAGAACCCGGCGGTGGGGCGGGCCACCTGGGCTAGCCGCCCCGTCCTTCCCGAGAAGGCGAATCCGAGGGTGGAGAGCCCTCAGTCGGACCACGACTCCACCCCTGGGAGATCCCTGCCCCCGTTCTGCCAACAGCCCCTCGAGACTCGAAGTCGAGAGGATTTCCTGGACCGGAGGCTCCAGGAGATGAACCGGCGGATCGAAGAACTCCGCCATGCGCCTCCCGCTTACGGTGAGAATATCTGCACTGACCCTCCCTTCTCCCAAATGATTATGCAGGAATCGATCCCGCCGAATTTCAAGCTCCCCCAGTTTGAAAGCTACGACGGGACCTCGGACCCGGTGGACCACCTGGAAGCCTTCCGAACGATGATGCTGCTTCATGGTGCCCCCGACGCCATCTTGTGCCGGGCTTTTCCGTCTACTTTGAAGGGAGCAGCAAGAAACTGGTACTCGGCACTGAAGCCGGGTACCATCTTCTCCTTCGACCAAATGAGCCACCAATTCGTGGCCCATTTTGTCAGCAGCCGACGTCCCCGGAAAGGTTCGGAGTCCCTCATCAACATCAAGCAGAGGGAAGGGGAGTCCATACGGGCCTACATCAACCGCTTCAACATCGCGGCGCTGGAGGTCTGAAACTTGGACCAGTCAGTGGCCATGGCCGCCCTGAAAGGTGGCCTTCAGAAGAATGATCTCTTGTACTCCCTGGAGAAGAAGTACCCCAGGGATTTCGCTGATCTGCTGGCTCGGGCTGAAGGATACGCCCGAGCGGAAGAAGCCTTCAAAATGAAGGATGAAGAGACTGCAAGGGAGCGCCAGGTGGGAGATTCTGGCAAGCCCGCAGTTGAGAAGAGGCCAAGGGAAGCCCGGCCTCGCTCCCGATCCCCTCCTGGGCACAAGCGCGCCCATACTCCACCCCGGGCACGCAGGCAGAGAAGCCTGGACAACAGGTTTCGGCGGGGTTCCCCGCCAGGGAAGTTCCGCAGCTACGCCCCCCTCAACGCCTCGAAGGCTCAGGTACTGATGGAGGTCAGGGAGCTGATCCCTAGGCCAGAGAGGATGCGCACGCACCCCGGGAAGCGCAACCCCAACAAGTTCTGCCTCTACCACCGCGACCACGGCCATGACACCGAAGAGTGCATCCAGCTCCAGGACGAGATCGAGGAGCTCATCCAGTGAGGTCGGCTCGACAGATTCATCCGCCGCAGGCCTGAGGGTAGAGGAGACCGGCCAAGAGCCCTCCCACCGCCCGAACCGCAGAAGAGGGAGGAGCAGCCCGGGGACCGGCCTCCTATCGGGACCATCGACTCCATCGCCGGAGGGCCTCGAGGAGGAGCGGGAGAACCGTAAATGTATTGCCTACTGTTTCGTTTTGAATCTACTTTTCTTTCTAGCTAACGCACTTCTCCTGCTTAACGCGGATGTATTATGACTGGATATGACCTCTTCAAAAAACAACGGTCGTGTCAGGAACAGGAGGAGAACCTCGTCCTGACATGAGCAAAGTCAAAGGCCCGGTTCTTTTAGACCGGATGGGGGGAGAGGCCTTACAACGCCCTAATGTGCCCCCACAGCCCTGTTAGGGACAGGAGGAAAACCTCGCCCTAACTTGAGCAAAGTCAAAGGCCCGGTTCTTTTAGACTGGATGGGGGGAGAGGCCTTACAACGCCCTAATGTGCCCCCACAGCCCTGTTAGGGACAGGAGAAAAACCTCGTCCTAACTTGAGCAAAGTCGAAGGCCCGGTTCTTTTAGACCGGATGGGGGGAGAGGCCTTGCAACGCCCTAATGTGCCCCCATAGCCATGTCAGGAACAGGAGGAGAACCTCGTCCTGACATGAGCAAAGTTGAAGGCCCGGTTCTTTTAGACCGAAGGGGGGAGAGGCCTTACAGCACCCTAACACGCCCCCACAAGCCAGGCTGATGACGAGAACCTCGCCACCGGCTCAAGCAAAATGGAAGACCCGGACTCCTACGGGAGCCGGGTTCCGCCGCCAAGATAAAGCTTCACCCGGACTCCTACGGGAGCCGGGTTCCGCCGCCAAGGTAAAGCTTCACCCGGACTCCTACGGGAGTCGGGTTCCGCCGCCAAGGTAAAGCTTCACCCGGACTCCTACGGGAGCCGGGTTCCGCCGCCAAGATAAAGCTTCACCCGGACTCCTACGGGAGCCGGGTTCCGCCGCCAAGGTAAAGCTTCACCCGGACTCCTACGGGAGCCGGGTTCCGCCGCCAAGGTAAAGCTTCACCCGGACTCCTACGGGAGCCGGGTTCCGCCGCCAAGGTAAAGCTTCACCCGGACTCCTACGGGAGCCGGGTTCCGCCGCCAAGATAAAGCTTCACCCGGACTCCTACGGGAGCCGGGTTCCGCCGCCAAGGTAAAGCTTCACCCGGACTCCTACGGGAGCCGGGTTCCGCCGTCAGGTAAAGCTTCACCCGGACTCCTACCGGACCGGGCTCCGCCGCCAGGTAAAGCTTCACCCGGACTCCTACGGGAGCCGGGTTCCGCCCCCAAGAAAGACTTCGCCCGGGCTCCTAAGAAAGCCGGGCTCCATCCGCCACTTCGCCAGCAAGGGTTAAAAACGGTGGCGAGGCTCGGCCACATGACGAGATCGGATGGAAGGGAAGAGCCCTTTCCCACGGCGACCTCTAAGCCAAACAGGCCAAACAACGAGAAAGGGTCAACGAACGACAATATTAGTGCTACGCGCGGACAAGGTAACACAAAATGCCTTTTTCTCATTTTCGATATATGTGCTACAGGGCCAGGACGGCCAGAAAAAGAGGGACAAAACGACAAGAAAAGAAAAGGGGGGCAGCTACAAAAGGGGGGTGACTACTAAAGAACTCTAAGGAGGTCCTGCTCCCTCTAACATAGGGTGATCACCTCCATCCCCCGACCAGGACTGCCTCAGGGTCTCCACCATTTCCTCTAGTTCTTCCTTCTTTTGCAGCATATCCTGGAGCGCCTGACGAAGTCGCCGGCTCTCAGCCTCCGCTTCCCGATGCCACTTTCGCAAAACTTCGGACTCCGCCTCTGCGTCCGCGACGGCCTTCCGCTCAAGTCCCAGTTGAATTTTTACTTGTTGAAGCTCGGCCGTCTTCTCCCCAAGTGAGACAGAGATCCCCTCGACGGTGCCTCTCAAGGCTCGAAGCTCTTCGGTGTCTTGGGCGTTCGTAAGCTGCGCCCTGGTAACCAGCTGCTTCTGAAGACGAACGACCTCGTCCGCCGCCTGCCGAAATCTCCTCTTGTGCTCTTCCACTTGCCGGCGCCAGCTAGCCCGCTGCACGTCGTGGCTCATTTCGGCATCTTGAAGCTGCTTCTGGAGGTCGGAGACCCTCTGCGACCATTTTTGGGCATCGTCAGCCCGCACTAGGGTCCGGGATGAGTTTCCTTCCAGCTGGCCAATCCTCCTCTGCGCAGCTGAAAGCTCCATCTTAAGGGCGCTGATCCTGGCTTCTTGAGCCCAAGTTCGGTCACTGGCGCTCTTCTTACATTCCTCAAGCTCTTTTGTGAAGCTCGCCTTCCTCCGACTGTAGTCCATGATCGCCTTCACTTGAATACTCCTGAAGTGGGCGGCCTCGGCAGCGGCCTCGGAGTAGCATTTTTTTGCCTGACGGAGCTCGCCTTCCGACTTCTTCAGCTTCCTCGTCAAGTGGAGGACCTTCTTTTTCAACCGTCGGATAGTGGACTTCAGCGGGACCCCCAGGGGCAAGGGGAGTGCTTCAGCGAGACACTGCCATCGGAAGAGGCAAGCGTCAAAGGCCGATTCGTTACAAGAGGGAAGGCCGGAAAGAAGGAGCAGAGGGAGGAAAAAATCATCCACAAAAAGAAATTCGGCTTTATTAATTGATCTTGAAGACAAATGAAAAGGAAGAGGGGAGAAAAAATAAACGAAAAGAAGGCGAGAAAAGATAAATACTTGCTGGATCCTGGGGGCTCAGGCCGATGTTGAAAAGAAGCTGCTCCCTCAGAAGGTTAGGAAGGGAAGGAGCGGGGTAACTCAGAAGCTTCTGGGCGGCCTGGAGGTCGTCCTCTCCCAGGCTGGGAGCCCGGCGGATGGAATCCCTCAGAGCCCCCCAACGGGACAGACCTAGTTCTAAGGTCGGGCAGTAGACAAAGAGGAATTTCCCCTTCCAGTTGTGAATCGAAGAAGGGGCGCCCTTCAGCAACCCCTTCTTGCCGAACTGGGAGGAGAAGTACCACCAGTCCTTCGCTGAAGGATGACGTTTGAAGGTGTAGAAATGTCTGAATAAGGAGAGGGATGGCTGGACCTCGGCTATATGGCAGAGAGAGAGAAATCCTATCAAAAACCTAAAGAAATTCGGGGCAACAGAAGCAAGTGAAATATCTAAAAAGCGAAAGAAGGCGGCGACGAAGTTTGGGAGCGGAAGCCGAAGCCCGGCACGAAAGGCCTCCTGGTACAGGCAAAAGCGGCCGGGAGGGGGAGCGCTGGCCCTATCAGAGGGGCCAGGAAGCTCCAGGTCGTACTCCGCAGGGACCCCGTATCGAGCCCTTATCAGGAGAAGTTCGTCCGGAGTCGACGAACACGAAATGGCGCTCGGCGTGAAAACCGGGCGAGGCCCTGCCCCGAGCGCGGGTTTATCCGCAGAAACGGGGGCCTGGGGGTTCGAAGCAGAAGAACTCCCAGAACTTACGGAGACAGAAGATTCAGAAGACATTTTTTCTTGGGGGAAAACCTAAAGGGCCCTAGAAAGGGAAATCGAGAGGGGAACGAAACGCCAAAGGTCAACCCGGAGGAAGACACGAAGAGAATGAAAAGACGAAAGATCCCTAGGCGGTGAAAAGAAGGTGGGCACTAACCTATCTTGCTCTGAGGACCCGGGGGGCGAGAGACGGAAGGCGCCTACGGCTCGAAAGGGCGTTCGCGAGAGCAGACTCTCGGGGAGATGTCAGACGCCGGCGAAAATCAAAAATGGAGTAGGACGCCTGAAGGAGGGAGGACGGGTTTAAATAGATCCTGGGATCCGGCGCCATAATGATCTCGAATCCTCCAGGCCAGTCTGCGCTCGACACGTGTCCCACTCCCCGCGGCGGACGACTAAAGGCGGCTGGCGGTTGGCAGGGCCATAATTACGCCGTACCTAGGCCAGTGTACCTGCGGGATTCTCGAAGCGCCCCCCTCGTATCGCCCCAACTCGAAAAGACCCCGGCACGCGCTCATTTAATGCCAAAATATCTGGAGGCGGCAGTGCGCAGGATTCGAAGGGACGGTTTCAGCTATGTCTCTCTCCCTCTCTGTACTTCCTTCGTTTGAAATTCAAACTCGGAAGTAGGGGGACTGGTGTTGGGTATAAAATACCCACGGCTGAAACCCTCAGCAGAACCGACATCAGGATGGTTCCGCCCGGACTCCTACGGGAGCCGGGCTCCACCACCGACATCAGAATGGTTCCGCCCGGACTCCTACGGGAGCCGGGCTCCACCACCGACATCAGAATGGTTCCTACGGGAGCCGGGCTCCACCACCGACATCAGCACAGCTCCGCCTCCTACGGGAGCCGGGCTCCGCTCTCAATATCAATCGCTGGTAAGCTCAATCCAGACTCCTATCAGAGTCGGACTTCACCCTTGACTTTGTTTGCAGCGCAGCTCCGCCCGGACTCCTACGGGAGCCGGGCTCTGCCGCCATCATCACAGCTCCGCCCGGACTCCTACGGGAGCCGGACTCCGCCGCCGACATCAGAACAGCTCCGCCCGGACTCCTACGGGAGCCGGGCTCCGCTCACGACGGCTCCGACCATTGCCGAGCTTCAATCGACAGATCCACGCCCCCTGACAGGCCCTCAAAACGACCGCGACCCTGCTCCACCTCCTGTGGCAGATTCCACGTAGTATCATCATTCCCTGACAAGCCGCAGCAGCCATAGCCGCCCTGCTCCACTTCCTGTGGCGGACTCCGCACAGCTCCATTATCCCCCTGGCAGGCCACAGTAACGGCCACGAACCTGCTCCACCTCCTGCGACGGATACCATGCGATTCTCCTGACGACGGACGCTGCTCCACCCCTCATAACGGATTCCACGTGGCAAGTCGAGGTGATACCCACGTGTCTGCTCCATTATCTTTCGCAATCAATTCCCCTGACCATGGGCGGCCCACTACCAGGCAGTTACACACGTCGCCATCAGTCCGTTGCCTCCCCCGCCTATAAAAGGGGGGACTCAGATACGTTATTTTTTAAGCCCATTTTTCTTATCTCAAAACTCTGCTAAATTCTCCGTTCGAGCACTCCATTCTTGTTG
Organism: Elaeis guineensis; assembly: GCF_000442705.2. Lineage (NCBI taxonomy): Eukaryota > Viridiplantae > Streptophyta > Magnoliopsida > Arecales > Arecaceae > Elaeis > Elaeis guineensis. Next base: position 21,122,166 of record NC_026008.2, on the reverse strand, counting down.
AGGCAGAGAACTGACTTGAGCGTCGGAGGGTCTTGCCGGAGCAACCCCACCTTCGGTTTAGACTTCCCTTGCAGGTCCCGGCGGCGACCGCGGCTTCCTCAACTCCAGCTTCTCCGGCGCAGGCGGATTTTTGCACCAACACCCTATATTGAAAGGTTATCCTAGTTCGATGCAAATTGATTTTTGAAAAATATTTTCAAACTATTTTAATCATTATTTTATATCTGATTATATATGTATTTGATATATGTACTTTTAGTTTTAGATCTGAAAATTAATATACACATGATATATATTTATAGTTTAGATCTGAAACTGCATATATGTGATATATGACTTTAGGTTTAGATCTGAAAATATTTCAAGATCATAAGTCATTAATGTGTGCAGTGAAATATAATCTAAAAAATATTTTTAAAATCTAAATTTTATATTATTGCATGTGGGTATGGGTTGAGCAAACTAGGTCTTGTGATTAGACTACAATTAGAGTCAATTGATTAGATCAGGTTAGAATCTATTATCGATTTTGAGTAGTTGATCAAACCTAATCAATGGTTGGTTAGGATTAGGTCAAAGAGACTCAAAATCGAGTTTAGTTGTAGTTGGTCACATCGATTCACATTTTGATGTGAATTGATTGACTTAAGATCAAATTTAGCTCAATGGTTGAGCTCGAGTCACTAGACTAGCCTGTTCGATTTTAATTGATCAGTTGGTATCTAAGATAAGTTGGTAGTTCGACCATTAGTTTTTAATTGGGAGTATGCTTACCTAGCCATTTCGATGGTATCTAAGGCAAGTATTGGCATACCTTTCTATCGATCTCACTTATCTGACTAATTTGATCAATTAAGGATTGAATAAGGTTGCTTGGTCATTCATGTTCACCAATGCCAATTAGATTAGTCAGACATGAGATTGTGTTGATATGAACTTTATCAGTCAGACATCAGATGTGTTGACTTAGATGAGATCTGAATCTAAATCTTCTTACTAAATATTAAGTCTAGCGGTCTTCCATCGTTGTAAAGACATGGGTGTCTTCCTAATATTGATCGTTCTCGACTAATTACAGTGGTTCAGTTACATCGAAAAAGTACAATCACTCTATTGACATTCAATGCATCGGGGTAAAGATAGGGTTGGACCCAATAACTATTAGGTGAGGGACCCAATGACGGCTTTGCGTCTGCTGGTGAACGATGGGTCTGACTTAATTAAGAAATATGAAAATAACTGTTAGGTGAGGCCACAAGACTTAGAAACCGAATCCGCTGTATTTTGCTTAGTGAAGCAATGGATAAAGAGTTATCCACTCATTCATCTGTGCTCACCAATAACTATTAGGTGAGGTGTGTATAGATCAATGGGACTTCAGAATCTACTAGAAATCGATTGTGTATAGGTTTTCGTTTCTCTATCCGAGGAGTGTAGGAGATTCGAGAAAATAATGAGAACTTTATTTATTTTTAAAGTCCTTAGAATAAATATTTAATAAGTATAAATATCTAATTAAAAATTTTTCTCTTTGCAGATAACCATATCGAGTTCCAACCTATTAGCCCGAATCCTTAACACCAATAGGTTGACTGGGACAAACTACAAAGACTGGCTCCGAAACTTAAGAATTGTTCTCAGTTCTGAAAAGTTGACCCATGTCTTAGATCAGAATGCACCTATGCTGCTAGCTCGTCCATCCCTTGATCAATGGGCTACACTTGAGAAGTGGATGGATGAAGACAATAAGACAAAATGCTATATTCTTGCATCTATGTTCAATAATCTTCAACATCAGCATGAAGATATGAGGACTGCCAGAGACATGCTGACTCACCTGCAAGAGTTATAAGATGAGCAGAGTCACATGGCTCGCTTTGATGTCTCCCATAGGCTTTTCAGAGCGAAGATGCATGATGGACAGTCCATCAATGATCATTGTTTGATAATGATCAAGGACATCAAAAAGCTTCAGAAGCTTGGGATGTTGATGGACAAGGAGTTGCAGGTGGATCTGATCCTGTAATTTCTTTCTGATTTATTTAGGCAGTTCATCATGAACTATCATATGAATAAAATTGATAGCACCTTACCCGAATTACTGAACATATTGATGATAGCTGATGGCACTTTGAAAGGTTCAAAGGATACGGTTCTGATTATGGAGCAGGCTTTCTCTGAGAGAAAGTCTACTTGAAAGAAGAAGAAGAAGCCTGCGAGGAAGCAAAAGACTGTGAGCAGGCTCAAGAAGGAGATTCCAAAGAAGGCCGGCGATAAGAGAAAGTGTCTTGCATACCTAGTGAGTGTGAAGAACAGTCCTGCATACCTGGCGAGTGTGAAGAACAGGAAGAAGGATGCATCTTCTGAAGGTATATTTGATTTGTTCGTAATTGAAACTAATCTAACAATTTCTTCTTCTTCTAATTGGATTCTAGACTCTAGTTCAAGGGCTCACTTATGCACTTCTATGCAGGATCTGAAAGAAGTTAGAGGGCTGAGGGAATGCAAGATCACTCTCCGGATCGACAATGAAGTAAGAGTTGCTGCTGTGGCCATCGAAATCTATCCTTTGTGACTACCACTAGGACTTAGTTTAATTCTGAAAGACTGTTATTTTGTACCTATAGTCAGTAAAAATTTGATTTCTATATCTATGCTGGCACGAGATAACTATAATTTTTATTTCAATAAAGATATTTGTATAATTTATTTTGAAAATAAAGTTATTGCATGTGCTTTCTTGATTAATGGTCTTTATCATTTGCATGTGGATGCGAGTGTTAATATTAACGAGCAAATTATGAATACCGTAGGGTCTAAAAGATTTAGAGATAGGATTAACCAAAAATTTCTGTGACATCTTAGGCTAGATCATATAGGAGAAGATAGACAACAAATTAGAGAAAGATGATCTTTTCGGGCCATTGACTTTCGAGTCTTATCTGGTTTGTGAGTCCTGTTTTCAAGAAAAGATGGTCAAGCTACCCTTTATGGGATACGGAGAAAGGATCACTGAGATATTAGTCCTAGTGCACACTGATGTGTGTGGTTCATTCGATGTACAGGTCAGGAGTGGCTACATCTACTTCATAACCTTTATCGATGATTTCTCATGGTATGATTTTGTATACTTGATGTGACATAAGTTTGAGGCTTTTGAAAAGTTCAAAGAGTTCAGGCATGAAGTAGAGAAGCAGACCGAAAAATTTATAAAGATTTTTTGTTCTGATCGATGAGAAAAATATCTTAGTGGAGAGTTTCAGGCCTATCTAAAAAATAGTGGCATAGTCTTATAGTGGACACCTTCAAAGATGCCTCAACTCAATGGGGTATCCGAAAGGAGGAATTGAACTTTATTGGATATGGTTCGATCCATGATGAACTTCATAGACCTTCTTATCTTTCTCTGGGGACATGCATTGCTTTCTGCTATTCATCTTTTAAATAGAATTCTCTCTAAATTCTTTCCTATTACACCATACGAGTTATGACATGGCAGGAATCCAACTCTTGGTTATCTCAAAATTTGGAAATGTCCAGCCCATGTCAAGCGACAACAGGTGGATAAGTTAAAGGCTAAATCTTTTAGGATTCATTTTATAGGATATCTTAAGAAATTCATGAGATATTATTTCTATCTTCCTGAGGATCATAATGTGATTGTGAGCCATCATACTGTTTTTTTGAAAAAGAAGTTTATCCAAGATAGAGGCAGTGGAAAAAAGATTGAGCTCGAAGAGAAAGTCTCTAAAGAGTATCGAGTCCAAAAATCTGAACCCTATAGTGAGCCAGTAGATGTGGTATCTCTTCCATCTCGTAGATCAAGTAGGATCTCCCATCTTTCTAAAAAGTACTTAGGTATTCTTATAGAGGATCTAGAGGAGGCATTCTTTGTGGGAGATAGAGACATTAGGAATGATCTCAAGACCTACGATGAGGCGATGTTAGATGTTGACTCTGAGAAATAAAAATAAATGATGAAGTCAGAAATTGACTCTATGCATTTTAATCAAGTTTGGACCTTAGTAGATCTATCTGAAGGTATTATACTTATTAGGTGTAAATGGATCTATAAAAAAAAAAATTAGTTCGAATGGTCAGGTAGAGACCTATAAGGTAAGGCTGGTTACAAAAGGTTATAGTTAATATGAAGGATTGACTATCAGAAAATTTTTTCATCCATGACCATGCTGAAATCCATTCGGACTCTGCTTGCGGTTGCGGCTTATCATGATTTTGAAATCTGATAGATAGATGTAAAAACTATCTTCCTAAATAGATATCTTGAGAAAGATATTTATATAAAGCAACCTATGGGTTTTACATCCAGTGATAGTGATCACAAGATCTGTAAGCTGTAAAAATTTATATATGAACTCAAGCAAGTGTCTCAGAGTTGGAACACTCGCTTTAATGATATAATCAAAATGTTTGATTTCATCATAAATGAGGAAGAACCGTGTGTGTACAAAAACATCAGTAAGAGTACTGTCACATTCTTCATATTGTACGTAAATGACATCTTTCTGATTGGAAATGATATTTTCATACTGACATCAGTCAAAATATGGTTGTCAAAAGAATTTGCGATGAAAGATCTAGAAGAAGCTTTCTACATTCTTGATATAAAGATCTATATAGATAGATCTAAGAGAATGATAGTACTCTCACAGTGAATGTACATAGAAGATGTACTGAAGAGGTTCAGCATGAAAAACTTCAAGAGAGATCTATTGCCCCTTAGATATAGCATTCATCTCTCCAAGAAGATATATCCTGACACACCTGAGAAAATCCAACGCATGAGTAAGATCCCTTATGCTTCAGCAATAGGGAGTCTCGTGTATACCATGCTATGTACACAACCTGATATAACCCTTGCTGTGAGTGTCACGAGTAGATATCAGGTGAATCCTAGAGAACAACACTAGATTGCTGTGAAGAACATCCTTAAGTACTTGAGAAGGACTAAAGATTTATTCTTGATCTTTGATGGTGGATCGAAGCTGAAAGTGGTAAGATACACTAATTCGAACTTTATGTCTGACGTCAATAATAAAATATCTATATCAGGGTATATTTTTCTATAATCGATTAGCTGAAAGAGTTCCAAGCAGTCGGTCATTGCGGATTTGATCATAAAAACTGAGTATATCACCACCTCTGAAGCTGCTAAGGAAGTATTCTGTTTCAAAAAGTTCGTTGCGGAGTAGGGTGTGATGTCATCAGATGTCATTGTACTGTACTGTGATAATAATAGCACCATAACCCTCGCTAAGAAATCCAGATCTCACCAGAAGTCCAAGCATATAAAGCGGTGATTCTACATCATATGTGAATACCTCGAGCAAAAGTTCATCGAGGTGCAGAGAGTCGACTCTGCGTAGAACATGACAGACCCACTGAGCAAATCACTCAGCCAGCAGAAGATCAAAACTCATCTTGAGAAGATGGATCTTAGGTATATGGCCAATTGACTTTAGATCAAGTGGGAGTTTGTTAGATGTGTACCCTAGAAGTCAATTGTTGACTGATACATTATGTAATTGTAGGGCATAATTTTATACTTGTAATATATTTATTATTAAAAAAAATAATTTTATTCTAATCATGTTTGTGTCCATAATTTATCCTAGAAATTAACAAAGATAATTTTGTGTATTCTCAAGGTGTTGAGAATTTGAGATATATATTATTAGTAGTTAATTTTTAAATACTTTCGATCAAAAGATCGTCACGGAGGATAGTGATCAATCTATTTAAGATCGATGTATAGATCACCTCCCTTCTGAGTAGATGAGTCTCAAGTTTGCAGTATAGGGATATTGGGATGAGAGTGTATGTAGTTGTTAGAGAATAATTTGTACTGAGTATGATCAACACGAGAAACTACTTGGATGTCTACTCACTTGTCAGTGATTTTTTCGATACTGCAGTAGTGTGAGTGATCTTTTGACCTATAGTGCATTGACTATTCGCAGTGAGGCTATTGTAGTTTGACCACACGTTTACTTGGTTCCTAGCCATTCAGATCCTTCCTATGTATGTTGGTTATGGTGAGTTCAGATTCGCTATTTGAAGTATGATGCACTTAGATGGAATCTATCGATCTTGATAGAAAAGAAGAAGTCCTATGCGATTTATGAGATTGAGTTCAGAAATTCTTTGACCAAAGCAAGTGTGAATAGTGAAAAATTATTTTTACAGAATTCACGAATGAACTCGAATCGAGCCAATCTGACATATGACTGATGTTGGAATTTGATGAGTTCTTCATGACCTCCATCAAGTCAGGACTCACGATAGAAAGACTGAATCAAATGATAATTACACCTAAGGGTTCATTACTTTTATTCTGCTGAGTTGCTACAACATATTGCTAGATATCACTGATGGATTGTGGGACTCATCGAGCATCGTCTTGATGATCGATGATCCTCGAAGAATAGAGTTGAAATTATTTCAGTCCATCGAAAGAAGTTTTGATGATATTTGTGATGGAGATCATAATATATCTCACTACCAGATATAATGGAACCTATGAGATCACACACAAAAGAAGTTCTTGTTCGATCAGATGATTGATCAATTATTATGAATTGTTGAAGGATATAATCATTAATATGATTGATGATTAATCTTATGTAAAAGTTATAATTAAGTAATTCGCTAAGTGTTAGTGAATTATAAAATGATTAATTAGCAATTAGATTGCTAATTAATTCAATTTGATTGAGCAATGAGATTTGGATCAAGTCTAATTGAATTGGATTCAGTTTGACTTGGATTGGGTTTGATTGGATCAATCCTGAATATAAGGAAGACTAATTTTTGATTTCATCCGGACTTAGGTCCAGTTAATTCCTAATTAGATTAGAAATTTATGAGGAGATTGGGTTCCTAATTGAATTAGGTTCTATCCTCTCCTTGGGTCAAACAAAGTCAGATTTGGATTAAACCAAATTGGAAACCCTAGAGTCCCAATTCCCTGGGACTCTCTCCCTTGCGCACGCCCTAGGAACCACGCCAAGATATCTCACGCTAAAGAGTTTGGCGTGAGAAATATTTAGCGTGAAAGAAAGTGGGTGCAAGAAGAGGGTAGGTGGTACATGTGATAACTCATCCTTCTTATCTCTTAACAAATTTAAATTGGATTTAAATTCAATAGAGGATAAGATGGAAACTAATCAAGAAATTTTTAGAATGTTTGGTGGCACCAAATCTTTCTTGCATGCGTTAAGAATGAAGTGGGCATGAGAAAGAATCAGATCTGATTTCTTTCTCACGCCACACCTCTTATTAGCATGGAAAATATTGGATGCCCATTTTTTATGGCGTGAGAAAGGTGTGGCGCCTCCTCTTAACCCTAATTCCAACATCTCTATAAAAAGGGGTCCAATAGTTGGACACCCATAAGAGAGAGATCAATTCCTCTTGATGCCTAGCCTCCTCCTCTTCCCTCTTTCTCCTATTCTTCTCCATCTCTAGAGTGTCTGTGAGATCCATAGAAGAAGCTACTTTAGTCATAAAAAAGGAGATCTTTGCAAGAGAGCTAACACCTCAGGGAGATCACTCTGCCTCTGATCGAAATAAGTCCTCATGTAGATACCTATAGAGGTCGAAAATATGCGCGGCTAAAGGAGCCATTCAGATCCATAATCATTGGTTGTGGTGTAGTTTGACCCGCACAAGATATTGAGATCTGATCTCAATTATCTAGTTTTATTTTCAGATTATATGCATGTCATAGATCTGGACACGGGTAGATATAGATCTGATCTATTGCATATGGGGTTAAAGGATTTAACCTTGATCTATTTTCACTGTGTTTCAAAATTATTTTTGAAATACATACATGCAACCTATCCACTTTCTAACATGCCAGATTCACAAATCTAGATCTTGTCGGATTCCTCCTTAGGATCATCTTCTCCAGCATGATAGCGAAGATGACAGAGACGGCCTTCTTTTGACTGACGTCTGCCTCCCCATTGCCAACAGCGGCGGCATCGTGGTGTTGACTGCGGCTGGAGCAACCCCGCCTCTCCCAATGTGAGTGGCGGAGGATGGCAAGGATGAAGCAGTTGCGCTCGCAGATGATGGCGGCAAAGTCGGAGGACTCGCAGGTGATGGCATCATGGGATATCGCATGAGAGGATGCACATTGGAGCTTCCTTGTTTTTTTTTTAACACGTGGCATGCTAACGAATTAGTAATGTGGTGGACGGAGGCATCGTTGCGATGCCTCCATTTTTTTATATATAATAGATTATGGTTTTGGTTTATTGTAAGTATTGTAACTCTTCCAATTTTTATTTATGATAATTTCAACTAAAAACCTTATTTAGATATGGGGAAGAAGTGCCTGAGATGCGGGTCTTATACTATCGGGTGGGAGGGATTAGTTGCTGACATGCAAGTCTTATGTTGGGCCCTTCATGGATTGAGGTTTCATGGTACCTAAAGATAAGCCACTTTCTAATTTCCCACACTTGATTTATCATTGTTGCCATCTAAAACCTGACCTGATGGAGCTAGACGATCTGATGAACGGAGATTGATTAGCTCAGTTAGAGTTGGGCTGCGCAATGCAAGATTTGCTTTGCAAATGGAGAAAAGCAGTTAGGGTTGCTAGAATGTATCCAGCAGGCACCCTCTTATGCTTGGGTCATGCAAAGTTTTGGTTGAAACAGAGAAGAGGAGATATGAGAATATGAGCAATGAGTTTAGAGCAAAGTGAATTTTTTTTATTTTTTACTTGGGTCCCTTAACCTAGTTTATATAAAGAGGGGGGGTGAGAGTCCATCGTAATTTGGTCATATGATTTTTGGACGAGTTGTTATACTCTTTCTTTATCTGCTATCCTCGATAGTTAGATCTTTTCTTATTTAGTGTATCGAGATCATGTCGAGTTATACCTACTCATGCTATTTGTTTGGAGGTTCACTAAACTGTTAATTCTATGCACCATGTCTCTCCCAGCCATGTTGGGTGGATGTCTGGCCAGGACACCACCTCCCAAGATCTTTTCATACCACGCGATGCAGTAGGAAGAAAGAAGAAACAAAACAAAAGAAAAACAATCAAAATACGTGGATCAGCCACAAAAGGGCTTGCCTCCACGGGGCATGCAAACTTCACTATGAAAAAGAAATTTTACAAGAGGAGACCTCACCCTCAACCCTTGTACACCCAATTCTCTCTCACTTGAAGTTTTTCTCACAAAAGCTCTCTCTCTTGAAGACCCCCCTGAACCCCTGAAGTGCCTGACGACCGCTGTCTAGGAGCCTCCTGCACCTTCTCTTTCAGCGCTTCCGTCTCTCTCTTCTCTTGGGTTCCGTACGGGCTTCATATGGTGCAAAAATTTGAACCACACACCCTCTTTGTTACCGATCAGTCCTATTTAAAGGGCTTAAAACTTGATTAGAGAAGGATTAGGAGTCCTAAACAAAGCCAGATAACTCCTGGACAGTCGGATCAAGACTGGGAGCCACCCACGCCCTCAGATCGCGCTCCGATCTACGGAATAGTGCCGTGGACCGCGAGAAATGCGTGGGAAACACCCACGCGGTCCACAGACCCAGCCGTGGACCGCCCGATCCACGGTAGACCGGTGCAAAGGGCCAGCAGGCTGCTGGGCCTGGGCCGGCTCGCTCCCGCGTGCGGGCCCGCACGCGCCTGGGCCGCACGCCCGGTTGGGCCGCGTGCCTGCCTGGGCTGCCCGCCCGCGTGGGTCGCGCGTCCCGTGCGGGCCTGGGTCGTGCGTCCCATGCGCCGCCACCTGCGGCCACGCTGCTGCCGCCCGCCGCAGGTTGCCGGCGGCCCTCCATCACCTCGGGTCTCGTGCCGACTTCAAAAGCTCGTATCTCCTCCATCCGAGCTCCGTTTTAGGTGATCTTGATCTCGTTGGACTCCATTTTTCACCGCGAACCTTGCTGTGGGCTTAATGTGGCTTGAATCTCGAGGCATCAAATCCTAACAATCTCCATCTCGACTCGATATTCGGCCTCCTCCAAACTTCGAGAGCTTCTGGATCTCCTCGCCCCCATGCCCTGGGGCAATCGCCTGCTGATCATGGATTGGCAAACATGAGAGTCGAGCCAGGCTACTCGATCCCATCTCCGTCGTATGCTGTGCTCCTCCTGACCTGAGACCTGCTCGGGGCATCATCCTGTGGCAATAGGAATCTTACCTTGCGACATCGCCTCTCGTCCTTCCGAGTCTCCTGTCTCGTACCCGATCCGCCTCCTGGAGCTCCACCTGGCTCTCGAAGCTCCACCTCGCACTGGGCTCCCTGTCAGGTAATAATGTCCTCTGCTCCCCTTCTTCCCCCCCAGTACAATCCTATCGCTGCATAACACCCTTAGGATTCCTCCACCAGCTACCGTCTTGTAGCCTCTTGAATCCAGTCTGCTAAGTGAGATAAGATTTCGCTTGAAATCGGGTATGTATCGGACCTCCCCCAATCTCCTCACTGCACCGTCATGTGTCCTCCAGCTGACCGTCCCAATGCCTCTGATCGCACAGCTCGATCCATCCGGCAGATATACAGTGCCCTCACTGTTCTCTAGGGAGTCAAACTGCTCCTCTCTGCAACACACATGATAGGGGCATGCAGAATTTAATATCCACTGCTGGGAAGAAGTAGATACCTCGTCAGATATCTCCAGGACATCTCCATCTAAATCGCTGCCGGCCGTCGCTACAGTAGCCACCGTCCGATTTTTGAGTTGAGGATAATCTCTAGCTAGATGCCCCAACTCCTCACACTGGTAACACCTGATTTTGCTCAAGTCCCTCCTGGACTTAGACCGCCCTCGTTGCGATCTCCTGTCGCTCCGTCTACCACCTCCTGCTCCTCCAGAAGCCACCAAAGCTGAGCTACCGCCACCTGAGCTCGAAGCTGGGTTCTCCATCCTGAGAACTTCATTCTGGAGTATCGCCGCGGTGACCTCGTCCATCTTGATAGTGCTCTTCCCCACTAGAAGAGCAGTCACCAAGGATTCGTACGAAGGGAGAAGCGATGCCAGCAAAACCAACGTCCTGGTCTTCTCCTCAACATTCTCGCCAACGCTGGGGAGGTCGGTGAGGATCTTCTGGAAGTGGCTCAAATGCTCCTGCACGCTCTGTCCCTCAGTCATCCGCAGTTGGTAAAACTACCTCCAGAGAAAAAGTGTGTTGGTGAGAGACTTCGCTATGTACAACTCCTCGAGCTTCGACCACAGCACCGTCGGGGAAGTCTCGCTCAGCACATGGATCACCATCTCATTCGTCAGGTACATGCGGATGGTACTCACCGCCTGCATCTGTAGCCGTTTCCAATCCCGCACCTCCATGATGGTCGGCTTCTCATCGCACAAGAGAGCATCGATCAACCTCTGTTGGATGAGCATGTCCTTCACCCTTGCCTGCCACAAGGAGAAATTGCTCTTACCATCGAACTTGTTGATCTCCATCTTGATTGTTCCTGTCTTCTCCATCTTCAGTCTTGCTCACCACCGCTGCAATCTGCGTCCTTGTACCGCCTTGCTCTGATACCACTTGTTGGGTGGATGTCTGGCCAGGACACCACCTCCCAAGATCTTTTCAGTACCACACGATGCAGCAGAAAGAAAGAAGAAACAAAACAAAAGAAAAACAATCAAAATACGTGGATCAGCCACAAAAGGACTTGCCTCCACGGGGCATGTAAACTTCACTATGAAAAAAAAAATTTACAAGAGGAGACCTCACCCTCAACCCTTGTACACCTAATTCTCTCTCACTTGAAGTTTCCCTCACAAAAGCTCTCTCTCTCTTGAAGACCCCCCTGAACCCCTGAAGTGCCTGGCGACCACTGCCCAGGAGCCTCCTGCTCCTTCTCTCTCAGCGCTTCCGCCTCTCTCTTCTCTTGGGTTCCGTACGGGCTTCGTATGGTGCAAAAATCCGAACCACACACCCTCTCTGTTACCGATCAGCCCTATTTAAAGGGCTTAAAACTTGATTAGAGAAGGATCAGGAGTCCTAAACAAAACCAGATAACCCCTGGACAGTCGGATCAAGACCGGGAGCCACCCACGCCCTCAGGTCACGCTCCAATCCACGGAATAGTGCCGTGGACCGTGAGAAACGCATGAGAAATGCCCACGCAGTCCACAGGCCCAGTCGTGGACCTCCCGGTCCATGGTGGACCGATGCAAAGGGCCAGCAGGCCGCTTGGCCTGGGTCGGCTCGCTCTCGCGTGCGGGCCCGCACGCTCCTGGGCCGTGCGCCAGGCTGGGCCGCGCGCCCGCCTGGGCCGCCCGCGTGGGTCGCGCGTCCCGCGCGCCGCTGCCTGCGGCCGCACCGCAGCCGCCCGCCGCCGGTCGCCGGCGGCCCTCCGTCGCCTCGGGTCTCGTGCCAACTTCAAAAGCTCGTATCTCCTCCATCCGAGCTCCGTTTCAGGTGATCTTGGTCTCGTTGGACTCTGTATTTCACCGCGAACCTCGCTGTGGGCTTAATATGGACTAAATCTTGAGGCATCAAATCCTAACAAGCCATTGGTCGGCCAAGCTAATAGGCATCATTTTAATGGGCATCGAATCTGGGCCATATTAATTATCCTTTACTTTCAAGCCCAAGCTATTTTGCTTGGCTCGAGTGAAGAAAGTAGCTGAATTGTCCAAAGGATAAACAGGTTGGATTTGCATCAGACTATCTGGCTCGGTTTAGAAGCCTCTAGAAGTAGCATTAAATACTTGGTGTAGTTTTCATAGCATTGATTCACCTTCCTGAAGCGACGCTAAATCAGACAGGAAGTCAACAATGCCACATCGCTTTCCTAAGATGATGTGAAGGGTGAATCTGTCACACCCTAAATCCGGGACATAACACGGCCATGCTACCGAGGGATGGAGCCCACGATAACACGAAGCCAATTCATCATAATCATCTAAAATCCGTCAAATAAAAAGATTCAATTCTATTATTCATCAAATAATCGAACCAATATGGGTTCAGAGCATCTAAATCCAAAAGCAAGTACTAACCCGAATCTCAACATTCATAAATAACTATAAATTCATGATTATAAAATAAATTAAACTTCTGTTGTCAAATTTTTCAGCTTGCTATGCCGATCTTTAAGCTTGGATTCCTTTTGCCGATCCTAACCTTATTTCTCTGTTCAAACAAAAAGAAAACAAAAAGAATATGAGCTACACTAGCCCAGTAAGTAGAACTTGCACTTCCTTATCGGATCAAGCATAAGTTTTTCATGATAATGTAATATTTAAAAAATAACAGATAATACAAAATAAAGTATTTCATAGAGCATATAACAAAATAAGTTATAAATTCATCATGCATGTATAAATCATATATATTTCACAATCATGAATCGTAAATCATTTTCATCATGCATTCATGTCATGTTTCAAAACATTGCTCACAGATATTCGTGCTAAGGTCACTATTATACCCGTGACAGGGTCATGTTTCTTAATCGACAGAGTTCTTAATTCATGTGCCAACTTTATACCCGCTGGCAGGGCCATGTTTCGTGTGGATGCTAGCTCCGGATGTCGACCTTTCCGTAGGGATTCGTTCATAGCCATCTGAGAGCCTTTGAAATCATTATATCTTTTTCTTAAAGCATACATATACATAGATGGAAAAACAATGAAATTCATACTTCATAATCATGCTATTTTCATAAGACATATTCATGAAATCAATGATCATAATAAAACATGCTTTTTCATATCACATATGCCGATCCTTATTTTATAAGAATTTATGATTTCATCAATATCAATTCTTTGCATAAAAATATGATCATTTAAAATAAATAAGGAGCATAAGATCTACTTACCTCGTTCATCTTAGATCTTCAGACTTCGTTAGAAGAATCAGCTAATCCTATTTAAAATATCAAATCATTATCAAATTCTATTCCATAAATATAATAAGATTAAATCATAAGGAAAAAGGACTGTTGACCGGATGTGTCGGACCATCCAGATACCAGGGCAATTTAGGATCTTTTATCTGAGAGTCAGATTCAAGTGACTTGATCAAGAAATCGTGAGGCACAGATCGAATTAAAGTCAAGATCAATCAATAGGATTCTTTAATAATAAATTTGAAAGATCTTTGATACGATCAGATGAGGTTGACATACAGCACGGATATCAAAGCAACTTCAGATCATCTTGTTAGAGTCAATATAAGCTTCTAAAAGATGAAGGCATGACTCGATACAGGATCCATAGATCTTTTTTTTAGAGAGAGAAAGTCGGTCATGAGAGAGAAAGTAGAGAGAGAAAGTGGAGAGAGAATCTTCGTATCCCTTAAAAGTGGCAATCATGATTGAGATCATCAGAGATCATATCAAGATGACTTAATATAGATTAACCATGACTGATATTATCAATTTCGAAAAAGAATCGGATCGGGATCCGATCTACTGCATGAATTTCGGAGCAGTCCCAGATCATCATATTTTCATCTCAAGTTTATCCTAGGGTCTGTGATGTAATCAGAGAGAGAGAATGACCCTAGAGAGACGAAATCCATAATGAGAGAGAAAGGTCTAGAGAGAGAAAATAGGAAGAAAATTTAGAGAGAGAAAATATAAAGAGAAGGTAGAGAGAGAAAGTCTAATTCTAGAGAGAGAAAAACTTAAGAGAGAGATGAGAAAAACTTTCTCTCATATATATATATATTTTTTATTATATATATATATTTTTTCTTTTTCTTTTTCTTTTTCTTTTTAGAGAGAGACAATAGAGAGAGAAAGAGAGAGAAAGAGGGAAAAAGAGAGGAGAGAAAAAAATTTTCTTTTTTCTTATTATTTATTTATTATTTTTTTTTCTATTTTGTATTTTCTTTGTTTTTCTTTTCCTTTTTCTTTTCTTTTTCTTTTTCCTTTTTCTTTTCTTTTCTTTTCTTTTCTTCTTCTTCCCGAGCTTTCATTGGGCCGAAACAGGGGACCTAGAGGTCCCCATGCCTTGACCGGCCGATCACGGCCATATCATGCCCGGCGGTGGCCGGCAGCAACGGGTGACTTTCTCTGGTTCGGAGGGGCCAGAGCCGGCGGTCGGCGTGACCGTCGGCGTCGGAAAATCAGAGGAAAGAGGCGGCGTGAACAGGGGGATTTTCTTTTCCAATTAAATCCGGCGACACCCGTCGCCGGCCATCGTGCTCACAGGCACGAGAAAGAAGGAAGAGAAGAGAGGAAGAGGAAGGGGACCTTACCACAACCTCCGGTGACCCCCACCGGCGTGAAATTGCGGCGAACACAGGTCGAGGAGTTGCGGCTTCAAACGGAAAAATCAGAGAAAAATCTCCGGCAATCATCGGTGGCCGAAGGATCTACACTTAGAGGAGAAGAGGGGGTTCTTATAGAGCTTGTCCTAGGGTCTTTTAATGGCCCTAGGACTCCGATTTTTGATCAGAGACTGGGAAGAGGAAGACTCCGATCGGGAGTCTTCCTCCCTGCTCTGTTTTTTTTTTTTTTCTGGTGGGCTTTATGGGCTGGTTTTGGGCCCAATTGGGCCGGATTATCACATTCTACCCCCTTAAAAAAAAATTTCATCCTCAAAATTTGACATACCTTCATTTTCAAATAAGTATGGATATCTCGTCTTCATATCATCTTCAAGCTCCCAAGTGGCCTCTCTCTCTTCATGATTACTCTAATGAATCTTTACATACGGAATGATGTGCCGTCTTAGAACTTGCTCTTTTCGATCAATAATTCAGAAGAAAAATTCTTCATAGGTTAGATCTTCATGAACTTACAATGGCTCATACTTTATCACACTGTTTGGATCAGGTACAAATTTTCTTAGTGGTGAAATATGAAAGATATTGTGCACTTTAGATAATTCTGGTGGTAAAGCTAGTTCGTAAGCAACATCTCCTACTCGGCTCAAAATTTTAAAAGGTCTAATAAATCGCGGACTCAGCTTGCTATGTCTCCCAAACCTCATGACACTTTTTGTAAGTGATACTTTTAGAAAATTATAATCACCAAAGCGAAATTTTAATTCTCTTCTTTTTCTATCTGTCCAACTCTTCTGTCTATCCTGTACTGCTTCAAGTCTTTCCTTGATCAGATAGATTTTCTCTCTATCATCCATTTATTATCAGTAAAATCTTTCCTTATTTACAACTAATGTATTTTATAATATCTTTTGATTTAAAGGACTAATATTTCTAATCAATTCAGACCACCACGCTTTTGCTGCGCACTCTGATCTCAACTTACCAAATTATCTAAATCTATAAAAAAATAAAAATATCTTTGTATATTAAATCAATCAAAGATAGATCCAACTTTCATATTCCATATACAATTTAGGGTAAAATTTAAGATTTTCTTGTCATTACTATCTCTTAGGTATAGCACATCAAAATTAAATTTTCATCCACCTTCTATGTTTGAACTTATTACATAAGCTTCACCGCTTCTCAAGAATCCAATATGTCTAAAATTAATTTGAGTTAACTTTCGATTAACCTTACAATCATTTAGACAACTTCCAAACCAACCCCCCCTCCTTTTTTTTTTTTTTGCAAAGAAAATAACATCGAAATCAGCAAAATTATCATGTCCTTTATCCGTATAGGTTTAGCATTCCAATGTCATCAAATATACCTAACATAATATATCAATACCTCCCACTTCATTTTAGGGTCAATACTTCTCGTACTCAGGTCAACCTTGCTAATTGAAATCTATGATATAACTCGTCAATTCTATTATATACCTCATATGCCACTTATGCATAAATTTCATCATAATACCTATTGATTCGAAATCAAATTATTGAATCATTTCTTTTATATCTATCATGTTCCTCATGATCTTAGCCTCAAGTTCAAATATCATTAAAGTCACAATCTCGAATAATGCTAATCTTAAGCTCAAATACCACTTAAGTCATATTTTCTAGTGATCATGATCTAAACTTTATATCATTCTATCACGTCCTTAATGATCATAATCTTAAGCTCTGATGTTATCCATTATACTTCACTCGGTCATATCCTATTGATCATACATAAAGTTTTGATATCACTTTATAATCTCAATGATCTTAAACCTAAGCTCTGATATTATTCTATCATATCCTAATCATTTATATCATTTATATCATAATCCCCAATGATTATAACCTAAGCTCTGATACCATAAAATGTCACGCCCCAAATCCGGGACATAACACGGCCATGCTACCGAGGGATGGAGCCCACGATAACACGAAGCCAATTCATCATAATCATCTAAAATCCATCAAATAAAAAGATTCAATTCTATTATTCATCAAATAATCGAACCAATATGGGTTCAGAGCATCTAAATCCAAAAGCAAGTACTAACCCGAATCTCAACATTCATAAATAACTATAAATTCATGATTATAAAATAAATTAAACTTCTGTTGTCAAATTTTTCAGCTTGCTATGCCGATCTTCAAGCTTGGATTTCTTTTGCCGATCCTAACCTTATTTCTCTGTTCAAACAAAAAGAAAACAAAAAGAATATGAGCTACACTAGCCCAGTAAGTAGAACTTGCACTTCCTTATCGGATCAAGCATAAGTTTTTCATGATAATGTAATATTTAGAAAATAACAGATAATACAAAATAAAGCATTTCATAGAGCATATAACAAAACAAGTTATAAATTCATCATGCATGTATAAATCATGTATATTTCACAATCATGAATCGTAAATCATTTTCATCATGCATTCATGTCATGTTTCAAAACATTGCTCACAGATATTCGTGCTAAGGTCACTATTATACCCGTGACAAGGCCATGTTTCTTAATCGACAGAGTTCTTAATTCATGTGCCAACTTTATACCCACTGGCAGGGCCATGTTTCGTGTAGATGCTAGCTCCGGATGTCGACCTTCCCATAGGGATTCGTTCATAGCCATCTGAGAGCCTTTGAAATCATTATATCTTTTTCTTAAAGCATACATATACATAGATGGAAAAACAATGAAATTCATACTTCATAATCATGCTATTTTCATAAGACATATTCATGAAATCAATGATCGTAATAAAACATGCTTTTTCATATCACATATGCCGATCCTTATTTTATGAGAATTTATGATTTCATCAATATCAATTCTTTGCATAAAAATATGATCATTTAAAATAAATAAGGAGCATAAGATCTACTTACCTCGTTCATCTTAGATCTTCAGACTTCGTTAGAAGAATCAGCTAATCCTATTTAAAATATCAAATCATTATCAAATTCTATTCCATAAAAATAATAAGATTAAATCATAAGGAAAGAGGACTGTTGACCGGATGTGTCGGACCATCCAGATACCAGGGCAATTTAGGATCTTTTATCTGACAGTCAGATTCAAGTGACTTGATTAAGAAATCGTGAGGCACAGATCGAATTAAAGTCAAGGTCAATCAATAGGGTTCTTTAATAATAAATTTGAAAGATCTTTGATATAATCAGATGAGGTTGACATACAGCACGGATATCAAAGCAACTTCAGATCATCTTGTTAGAGTCAATATAAGCTTCTAAAAGATGAAGGCATGACTTGATACAGGATTCATAGATCTTTTTTTTTTAGAGAGAGAAAGTCGGTCATGAGAAAGAAAGTAGAGAGAGAAAGTGGAGAGAAAATCTTCGTATCCTTTAAAAGTGGCAATCATGATTGAGATCATCAGAGATCATATCAAGGTGACTTAATATAGATTAACCATGATTGATATTATCAATTTCGAAAAAGAATCGGATCGAGATCCGATCTACTGCACGAATTTCGGAGCAGTCCCAGATCATCATATTTTCATCTCAAGTTTATCCTAGGATCTTTGATGTAATCAGAGAGAGAGAATGACCCTAGAGAGACGAAATTCATAATGAGAGAGAAAGATCTAGAGAGAGAAAATAGGAAGAAAATTTAGAGAGAGAAAATGTAGAGAGAAGGTAGAGAGAGAAAGTCTAATTCTAGAGAGAGAAAAACTTAAGAGAGAGATGAGAAAAACTTTCTCTCATATATATATATATTTTTTATTATATATATATATATTTTCTTTTTCTTTTTCTTTTTCTTTTTAGAGAGAGACAATAGAGAGAAAGAGGGAAAAAGAGGGGAGAGAAGAAAATTTTCTCTTTTCTTATTATTTATTTATTATTTTTTTTTCTATTTTGTATTTTCTTTATTTTTCTTTTTCTTTTTCCTTTTTCTTTTCTTTTTCTTTTTCCTTTTTCTTTTCTTTTCTTTTCTTTTCTTCTTCTTCCCGAGCTTTCATTGGGCCGAAACAGGGGACCTAGAGGTCCCCGTGCCTTGACCGATCGATCACGGCCATATCATGCCCGGCAGTGGCCGGCGGCAACGGGCGACTCTCCCGGATTCGGAGAGGCCAGAGCCGGCGGTCGGCGTGACCGTCGGCATCGGAAAATCAGAGGAAAGAGGCGGCGTGAACAGGGGGGTTTTCTTTTTCAATTAAATCTGGCGACACCCGTCGCCAGCCATCGTGCTTACAGGCACGAGAAAGAAGGGAGAGAAGAGAGGAAGAGGAAGGGGACCTTACCACAACCTCCGGTGACCCCTACCGGCGTGAAATTGCGGCGAACACAGGTCGAGGAGTTGCGGCTTCAAACAGAAAATTGGAGAAAAATCTCCGGCAATCATCGGTGGCCGAAGGATCTACACTTAGAGGAGAAGAGGGGGTTCTTATAGATCTCGTCCTAGGGTCTTTTAATGGCCCTAGGACTCCGATTTTTGATCGGAGACGGGGAAGAGGAAGACTCCGATCGGGAGTCTTCCTCCCTGCTCTGTTTTTTTTTTTTTTTTTTTATGGTGGGCTTTGTAGGCTGGTTTTGGGCCCAATTGGGCCGGATTATCACAGAATCCACATGAGCTCTGAATGCCTAATGCGGGCTGATGCATGGCAGCTCATCAGGTTGGATAGTTTGATCAAACTCTTGGATCTGAGCCATTCAGGATATTATATAGCGGGTATCTTTAGCTATTTCTCCTTTATTCGGAGATATTCAGGCCCTCTGCTTAGATCGTTTTCTGCATGAAGAAGATTTTTCAGCTTTCAAGTTCTTCCATTTTTTGATTTTCCTCAACTCCAAGAGTTTTCTGCATCCTTAAAGTTGGCATTCTTCTTTCTTTAGTCCCTTTTCTTCTTTCTTCCTTCGCTTTCTTTTCTTTTTCCTGATCTTTAGTTGGGTGGGTCATGATGCATGGCACAACAGAAAGTGATTTGTCTTGGAGTTGGTCATCTAGCCCACCTTCCTCTCCTTTGGCCATTCTTCCAGTAGTTTGGAGGCTGCTAAGTTAGAGGTATTCTTTGGTTTGAGCACTGAGTGTATCTTGGATTAAGGAGATTTGAATAGAGTCTAGAGGAGCTTTTATATTTCAAAAGACTTCTCCTTTAGGTTACCCGAGCTCGTAGAGGGGGCTGATGATTATCTCCCAACTCAATTCAAATTTTATGGAGAAACTTTGAAGAACTGATTGAGATTTTCTTTGCACCCTTTTATAGTTCTCCTTCTCGACCATTTCCATCTTATCCCCTTCCAGTTGGTTCTCCACTTGTGGTGGATAATTATAGGTTTTTGTCCTTGTTAACTCTGCACGGTATCCAACCCACTATGGAGCTTTTTTGTGCTTTTTATATTTTAAAAGAGCATCTTTTTGAGTGGCTTTGATGGTATTTTTCCACTTGAAAGTGCTATAATCTAATTCAAGGAGGTCCTTCCTCAATGCATAATCAGAAGGACCACTTCTTTTTTATGTTTTGCAAGCAGTCTAGGGATTTAATACCTTTCAGGGCATATATCAAAGAAGAGCTTGAATCAGACCCTAAGCCTCACTTGTGCCAAGTAGTAGATATTGGAAGCCTGGTATAGTATCAAAACTCTATCTATTTGGGAGTTTCTATCCGAGCAGACCTTGGTCAACACTAGCATGAGTCCTATTCGGCCCTAGGATAAGGACCTCTCCACTATTTTTTATTATCTAACCTATTACTAATGAGTTTTCTAATTTTGTTTTATTTGTGCAAATATAGTGGATGCATGGCAGCTCATTAAATCGGGTAGTTTGATCACACTTTTGGATATGAGCCATTCAGGGCATTATATAGTAGGTATGTTTAGCTATTTCTCTTCTATTCAGAGATATTCAAGTCCTTTGCTTAGGTCGCATCTACATGAAAAAGGTTTATCAACTTTCAAGTTCTTTCATTTTTTGATTTTCCTCAACTCTAAGGATTTTTCGCATCTTTAAGGTTGGCATTCCTCCTCCTTATTTCTTCGGTCCCTTTTCTTATTTCTTCCTCCACCTTCCTTTTCTTTTTCTTGTCTTCAATTGGATGGTCATGACACATGGCACAGCAGAAAGTGACTTGCCTTGAAGCTGGTCATCTAGCCCACTTTCTTTCTTTAGCTAGTTTTTCAATAGTTTGGAGACTGCTAAGCCAGAGGTTCTCTTTGGTTTCGAGCACTGAGTGTATCTTGAATTAAGGAGAATTGAATAGATTCTGGAGGAGTTTTTATATTTTGAAAGGCTTCTCCTTTAGATTACCTGGGCTTGAGGAGGTGGCCAAGGATTATCTCCCAGCTTAATTCAAACTTTATGGGAAAACTTTGAAAGCTCAATTGAGATTTTCTTTACACCCTTTTGTAGTTCTTCTTTTCGACCATTTTCATCTTATCCCCTTCTAGTTGGTTCTCGACTGGTGATGGATAATTATAAGTTTCTGTTCTTATTAGCTCTGCATAGTATCCAACCCATTGGCGAGCTATTTTGTGCTCTCTATATTTTAAAAGAGCATCTTTCTGAGTGGGGTTGGTGGTATTTTTCTACTTGGAAGGGCTATCATTTAATTCAAGGTGGTCCTTCCTCAGTGCACAGCTTGAAGCATGACTACTTTTTTATATTTTGCAAGCAGCCTAGCGGTTTAACACCTTTTGGGGCGTATATTAGAGAAGAGCTTGAATCAGGCCTCGAGACTCACTAGTGCTAAGCAGCAGCTATTGGATGCCCGCTCTCTCTTTAGGACATGAGAAAAAAATGCAGTATGTGGAACATTAGGTGGCGCTAACTCTTGGTGAGGAGTCCTTTTATATGTCAACTATATTGACGGATCAAATTTTGACGGATCAACTTTTGATAATTCAAAGTTTGTTAGGAGTCATACTGCTTTTGAGGTTTGATTGTATCAACTCTTTGATATTGTCAAATCTTTGATTTATCAATCTTTGACATGTCAACTTAAATCTAACTATCTGATCAGACACAACCTTTTATGTGTGTGAATCTACAAGTTCTATTCTATCTGATAATGAGATATATTATTATCTCTATTAGTAATATCATTAAAAAAATTTTCAATGGATTAGAATAATTTCAACTCATCCCAATAAGAATTATCGACCATCAAGATAATTCTCATGAGTCCCACAATCTATCAGTGATGCCTAACAACATGTAGTAGCATTCTAGCAAAATAAAATGGATGAACCTCTAAGTGCAGTTATCACGTGATATAGTCCTTCTATCATGAGTCTTGACTAGAAAGAGGTTTTGAGACTCGTCGAAGCCTATCATCTGTCATATGTCTAATTTATCGACTTGAGTTTCTGATGTGAACATGCTGGAAATCTTTTTCTACTATTGACACTGCTCTCACCAAGATCTTCTAAACTCAGTCTCATAAATCACATAGGATCATCTTTCTTATCTACCAAAGATGATAGATTCCATATAAGTGCGCATTCTACTTCTATAATAAATTTACAGTAGCCAATATGCACTACAAAGACCCATATGGCTAGAAATCAAGTATATGTACAGTCAAATTACAGCAATCCCATTGTGAATAATTGAAGTATCATAGATCAAAGGATTAGTCATACTACTGCAGTATCAAGTAAGTCACTGACGAGTAAGTAGATATCCAAATGACTTCTCCTATTGATCACGCTCGATATTTTTATTCACTAACAACCACCTATATTTTTGCTTCACTATCCCCACACTGTAGACTCGAAACTCATTCTATCCTCAAAAAAAAGTGATCCATGTACCAATCTTATCAAATCAATCACTATCCTTGTGATGATATATTGATCGAAAGTATTTAGAAATTAATCATCAATGACACATGTCTCTAATTCTCAATTCTTGAAAATATATGTCATCATCTTATTAATTTTTTGGACGATTCATGGACACATACACAGCATGAATGAAATAAAAATTAAATTTTATTAATAATAAAAAATTTAAATATAAAATTATATCTCATTATAAATACATGTGTCGATCTGATTGGCTTCTAGAACATACATCTAACACACTGATTGATGTCAACTATACCATAAGTCGGTATTAGATGTTGGCATGTCTCTAGCACTAATCACACCTCCTTATGAACTGAGTTGCATCCTTCGCAATGTTGACCAGTAGTAGCCCTGCCTTAGCACTTTGTAGGCTATGGTTCTTCCCCAAGTTGATTAGAGTATATGCAGACTTCTCAAAGGGTGTATTCAGTCTCAGTAGGTTCGAGGTACCTGAGATAGTATAGAGTGAATGACCTTTTATATAATCTGCTATCCATCGGTGCATAGCATGTTGCTCGGTATTGGAGCCTTTGAGCCTCCTTCTTGTCATTAGGGAGCTCTCCCTTTTTAAGGTATTTGATGATAAGATTCATCCAACTCAGCTCATACTCCATTTGAAGTGCATGGTTTGAATTTTCACCGATGCTGAGCTTCTCAAGTACCTCGAAGTAAACTATTTTGCTTAGGTTGGAGCATTTTGTGGTAGCCAATTTGAATAGGGTGTCTTCCTTTGCATTCTCCAACCTAAGAATCTACTGGATCCCAAAGCCATCAAAGGTCGAGAAAATCTCCTTCACCTTTTGCAAGTACATCACCATGGCAAGATCTCCGACTTCTACATTTATCTCTCTCAAGATTTCAATCTTATTGTTTATCTTTATGATCTTGCGATCTAGGTCAGCCTCCTTGAAGAGCCTTTCTAGCTAGAGTGGGAAAGAGCCATTCGAACTAGAGTCCATCTTAGAATGGAAGCAAGGGTAGCTATCTCTCGGTATTGTCCGGAGTTCTTAGGACAATGATTGCTATTCCACACTAGGGTGTCCAAGCAGCTCAGTTGGCTAGTCGATGGGTTGGCGATTGTGATAAAGTCTTGCACTTGTTGTATTAGCAAATTGAACTACTCAGCAGTGAAAAGCCCAAAGGTCGGTTGAGGGGCTTAATCTTTGGGGGCAGTGCTGGGAACCATTAGACTTTGGTTGAGCTTGGTTGATAGTGGATTGGTTGTTATTCCTCTTGGAATTCATGATCTCAGATTTTCAGTAAGTCTCAAGCTCTTTTTCTAGCACCAATCTATTGCCATACAAAATTCGATCTAACAAAGTTTCCTGATCTAGTGAATGAGCATTGGTCAACTCAGCTAGAGTCGAGCTACTTAATGCGAGATCAACTTGCAAATAGAGAAGCAATTAGGGGTTGCTAGAACATGTCCTCCGACGCTCAAGTCAAATAGAGCTTTGGTGAAACAAGCAATATGAGAATACGAGCTATATGCTAAGAGCGAGATGATATTTTTTTTACTTGGGGTCTCCTAGCCTAGTTTATATATAGAGGAGGGTTAGAGTCCGTTGCGGTCTAGTCACATGATCTTTGAACAAGTTGTTATACTCTTTTACTTTTCTGCTGCCCTAGGTGGTTACATCCCTCTGTATTTAGTGTGCTGAAATTGTGTTGAGTTGTAACCTTCTATTCTACTTGCTCGGAGGTTCACTCCACTCTATTAATTTCATGCACCATATGTCACCCAGCCATTGGTTAGCCAAACGAGCATGTATGATTTTAGCGAGCATTGAATCCAGGCTATATCAAATACTATAATTGCAAATCCCTCTTCGAACATGTTAATTTACTTATGCATGCAGGAATGTACAAACTGGTAGACATGACTTACGTGAATACAAACAAATTCCTAGCTCTGTATTGCAACATTCAGTACCACATTAGTGAATACCATGGAGTTGGGGAACCATCAATGCAGGAATCTAGAGGAAAATTCAACCATTGGCATGCACAACTCTGAAATCTGGTCGGGAAGTCATTTGCCATCTTGAAGAGCTAGTTTTAGATACTCGTGGCGGCTGCACCATATATGTTGAGGAATTTAGGGTGATATTTTCATGGCCTATTGTGTCATGCATATACAACTTCATTCAACGGCACCAAGGCAATGACCGGTACTTTGATATGATGTTCGAACCAGCCTCTCCCTGGGGATGATGGTGCTGATATTGATGAGGTTGAGATCCTTGCCGTCGATGTCGGAAGAAAGGGTCAGCCTTTTGAGCAAAAATAACAAGGGACTCATTATCGTTACCTTGGTTTTGTTTTGCTACATTATTGCTAGTCTTTAATTATTACAAAGTTAGTTGCATCATCTATATGTGGCAAGGTCCGAGTGAGCCCACTGACTATGGTGCATAGAGGATATTGTGTGGTCTCTGTCGATTGGGTTCCAAGTAAATATGACACCTGGGCCGAAGTGTCATGGGGCAGCTTATGAGCTATTCACATGCAATCTATGAGAAGTACGTACCCAACACTCAAGTAGGTCACCGAGCTTATCAGACATTCATCACCAACGCAGCGACTGCATGTGTGAAGGAGCCGATCATATGCATATCACATTCAGTGACCTACATCCGGTTGTCCCTTTGGTTTCTCATCGCATCGTCCATCTTGCAGCCTACATCCTCCTGCTATGTTTGATCCTTAAACTCTCTTGGGCGTTTGGATGATTTGTTCTTGTGCTATGTTCAACTTTCTAGGTTCGCACCACGAATCTCAATGTGGATTCACTCCTATGACTTACTTTCTTCTAAATCTATGGTGGTGGTTCTCTGCGTGGCCAGTTCAGATGGTGTTTCTTGCATCATATGTCACATTCATATATCTAAGGTAACGATAATCACACCGTTAGCATGTACGCAAATTAATTTGATCAAGACTAGTACTAGTAGTGGTGCATGTATAGGAGAGGGGACGGCTCTACCTATGCGTTAGATGATGACGTTGAGCTTCTATACCTAGCCATTTCACAATAATTAATGGGAGAAAGGCTATTTTCGAGCTAAGAAAAGAATCTACATGGGGTAATTAAGGTGTGGGGGTGGGGTTTGATTTTGTGGACAAGGAAGATGAGGGAGGGTAAAGTGATTTAAAGGGTGTGGCATTCCCAATAACAACATATTGTCATAAGACAATCCATGCATACGTGTGTATTTGTTTCGAAATAATATTTTCATATTAAAATTCCACCATCTATATAACTTATTCCACCAACCAAACAATCTCATCACAGGATGTCCCTGCAAACCTATTCCTCAACCAAAAGCATAGCATCACTATCCCGCTAAACAAATCCTATACCATGAACGGTCCCTGGATGGTGATTTTCTATTCCCCCACTTCTCATTCTGCAAGCAAGCAACTCGATGACTATCTTACAAGAACATGAGCATCAGAATTCGCATTCATGTCTAAATCAATAATATTGTCCGAATTTCTCTGAAATTAGCCACCACTATGCGAATCAGCATCAGAGAAAAAGTAGAAAATGATCTTAGGTCCCCTCATTTTTAAAATCATCAACAATCTTGTAAGGAGATAAAGGAGAAAAAATTTAGAGAAAATCCATCCAGATGTTGAAATTTAGAGAAAATCCACCCAGATGTTACCCAAAAAAAAAATAATAATAAATTACACCATCTTACAATGTATTCTATATAAAATTTTCACTTTATCAATGTCTTGAGACATGAAAAACTCGTAAATCATCATGTCATTTTTCACTTGTGAACTGCCCATACTCCATGGTTCCCCAAATTTAAGTAATTGTCTATAAATAAAATATAAAAATAAATCACTTTTCTTTCATATATTTTACTAAAAATTAAGGGGAAAAAAAAAAAAGAACTCATTGTCTTTTATTTTGTTGAGGTTTAAAAAATATAACTGATCTTCGATGCATCATCTAAACACGTACTGCATTTATCAACGGTCACTAAAAATTCAAAACCACCATAAAAGTACGTAAAACATTTTTTTTTTCTTTCTTTATCAGAAATAAAGCATTGAAAGAATAAAAGAGACAACGCGTGCGGGAGGACGGGCAGATAGCGACGGGCAGGGCGGGGGAGAGTGGTCACCATCCAAGGTGGGGAAGGGAGGGCCCGAGCTGCCCGGTGATGGGAAAGGACGGGGCAGGACGGGCAGCGCCCAATCATGTAGAATGGAGTGCCAAATCATTTACCTCCACGATCCTCTCCCTGCCCGTGCTGACCGGGAGGCTCTCTCTATTGGGTGATGGGTCCGTTTCCACTGTACTGTTTGGCAGTACATGACAAGGAGTGGGGACACGTGGAACGAACATGATGGATGTATGGCTCATGATCCTGTGATCCCCACCCCCCAGTCCTCAATATTCTCCCCCTCTTCATCTTTCATTCCAAACATGGGGGTGGAATATTCTCTTGCAATTCTGTAATAATTGAAGCACTTGAAACTATTTTGCATTTGTTCACTGGATAATGCGTTCCGATCAGGTCTAGATTTTATGAGTTACATGGAACATCCCAAGGCTGTTTTTGTTTCATCTTGGATGGTCTGATTGTAGTTTCATGGATTACAATATAATTAGAGAATTACATTTAGATATGTTAAAGAGTTTTTTTTTTTTTTTTTAAAAATCTTGATACCAAATGGTTTTGGTCTAGCATGTGGACTCGAGCATAGTCCATTGACTCAAGTTGGTGGCTCATCATATTGTTAATATTGAATATTCATTCTATAATCCAAGTGCAATAATCTTGCATGATGGACCAACTCATGGTTAGTCATTTCAGATTGGTTCACATTTGGCATGATTTAATCTTTTGAGCCACTTTTCTTGAGTATGATCGGATTGATCGTTAGGGACAAGGTGGCGGAAAGCATTGTGGAAGAGCTTGAGTTTAGAAGTTGGAAAGACACTTTCCAATAACCTTCACTATTCCTGATGTAGGGACTCCACGTCTATTATACTTGTACTACAATTGGTTGCCTTGGTTTCAAAACAAATTATGTTGACCCATTATTAGACCATTGTGCCATCTGCAATATAAATTGTCCATTTACCCATTAACATTGGAGTCTCTTTACCCTTGTTGCATACCACTATATTCTCAAAGCCAAACTTGATAAAAATTTTGTGCGCTACATCAATTGAGCATCATCTAATGTAAACACCTCTTGATCCATCATGTTACCATGTTGATGTCGACTTCAATTTCTAAATGTGAACATGAACCTTCTCGATATCAATCACACTATAATCGACTCTTTCTTGGGCTCTCTTTAAACATCAGGAGAAGGAAGGTAAATAAAAGATAATATGAAAATGAGATTGAATATATCTATCTTGAGAGATGATTATTCTATGTTATATTTCTACATGAATCTTCTCGATATGATCATTGAACTAATTTGAATCATACTTCCATAACCTTTTCCCATGCTCTCCTTAAATATTAAGAAATAGAAAAAAAAAAGAAGAAAGAAAACATATAAAAGTGAGATTAAACAAACCTTTATTTAGATGATTATCCTACTTTACTAGATTTGAACCTCCTTTGTTTATTTGCTTCTCTTCCCTTCCAGAAATCCGAACATATATAAATGGATCATAGATTCACCTACATGAATATCACCTTCTATTATTGGAACCAATCTCATCTCTTTAATGATCAAATTGTGCAAAATATGTTGCTCTCATTGTTGACCCGCTAACAATCAGACTGCACAAATTTTGATGGTGACATATTTTTGCTTACTTTATTTCCAAGGATCTTCTAAACTATTTTTTAAAAATGATGTCACATGTGCAAGTTGAGAAATTCTTGGTCTGATCTTAACTCTAATGAAAGTTATGCCTCAACCCACCATTAAAGCAATAATTATAGTCTAATGTTTGTTAGCCATAATTAAGTTGTTTGCCATCATACCACTTTTTTAGGAAAAGACATGACTTATTAAATATTCATTATGATTTGAAGTATTTCCAAGATGACGTCACTAAACATCTATGGGTTCGTATCGTATCTTTCACATGAAAGAATGATTAATCTTATTTCATAATCTCAATTATCAGATCAAGCTTTGCAAGATTTTAAAGTATGACGAACCACTTCCATTTATAATTTAGATCAGAAAGCCGACATCATACTTTAATTTGAAATCTATGCAAAGCGTAATCCTATAATTATGGTTGTGAAAGAGGATCAATTATTCTTTCATGTGAATGATACCACCTTGGATTTGTCGGTGATCAACTCTTATAAGCTTCATGACCCAAGCTCCAATGTGGTATCTAATTAACCATACCGATAGAAGGCAATACACTGAGAAATGTTGTAATTAAATAAAAATTTTATAAAGACAAGTTCTATTGCTCATGATTAATTTTTTCATTAAATATAACTAGCATATTAAATATATATATATATATATATATTGATGACCCACAATATATATAGAGAGCCAAACTAGAATCGGATCGATGAGATTCGGATTTAGATTCGGTCAAATCAAAACTCTATGATAGGAGTCTTATATCGATGATCCAAACTATTAAATGTGATTTAATATTTTAAAACTACTTGCACACAAAAAATCATATGATTTGAAAATTTTTAATCTATGCATCAAGTAGTCAAAAATTGGATAGTTTAAATAAAATTAAATTAGATGTATTTTTTGATTATTTGATGCATAGGATAGAAGTATTCGAATCATATAATTTTGGTGTGTAAGTATTTTTGAAATACTAGATCACATCCAATAGTTTGGATCATTGATGTAGGATCCCATTGTTCTATTTTGATCTGATCGGATATGAATCTAAATTCGATCAATTTTATATAAATTTATTTATATATATATAATTATATAATCAATTTATTTTTTTAAATATATATATATATATATTCAATTTAACACTAGCTCACAAGTTCCAAGAGAGTCCATACAAAAGGTGTTATTTTGATCACCAAAGTGATCCATTGACTCACGGAACCGTGGCTCGGTTGACAAGGACAAACCAAGCCACATCCCGTAGGCTGACTGCCGAGTGCTGACCAATGAGCCTAGGTTGACCCGGCCCCACCATTAGTAGAAGAGAGAAAGGCCTTAAAAGGTAACAAAAATAAATAGGCACGGCTCTCCATGCACAACCTAGGGAAGAGGCAAAGGGCTGGAGGCGAGACGGTGAAAACAAGGCGTCAAAGAAGCGTCACCTCACTGTGTCAGGCCTTCTGACCCCCTCTGTCTTTTCTACCATAAAAAAGAACCCAAGCGAAAGAAATAGAGAGAGAGAGGGAGGGAGGATTTTGAGACCTTATATAAATAAATACCATCATGGGGTAATCATTCTTTTATAATTTGAGAACCCCTCCGATAGTTTGGTTTTCAAGAAGGGAAGGGCAGAAGGGGGATAAAGTTGTACCTTTCTCTGAGGTCAGTGTCAGCAAAGGTAAAAAGAAAAGGATGATAAAGAGGAAAAGAGGTCTCTTGGGTTGCTGCTTTCAGTAGATGTGCCTTTAACATCTGAAAGGACCCCTTTTATCATCATTCGTTTCTGCCTCAAGAAGAAAAGAAGTGAAGCTTTGATTTCCTTCTTATCGAAGATTGAGACTATGTTGCATTGTTGCTTTACTATTATTTCATCTATTGTCCTTTCTTTCTACCTCCTCTTTCTTTTTTTTTTTCTTTTTTTTTTTTTTAACTTTGTTAGTTCTGAGATATATGTGAGCTAGGTTTATTTGTAATTTGTGACATAAAATGAGTTACAATGAGATAGAGTTATATCTTTTGATGCAAAGTAACACTTTCTTTCGATATAAAATGAGCCACCTCTATTACTAAATCTCGAACAAGGTTGACTACTTAATTCTCTTTGTTAAAAAAATTGTCCAGATGGAATTTGGTAGTAAGGGTATAAACTCTTTATATACATTGTATTCAGCCGGTCAATCCTAGCAATTGAACTTGATGATCAAATGAAAGCTCAATTTTGAACAAAATAAGATTTATGTCTGAAAGAAAACTCTACAATCCAAGTGGATTGGCAACTCAAGCATGCCAATTCACTCGTCGGTATGATGACTACAAATGAAAAAAACTTGACTTGAGCACCGAAGAGATAAACAGAACAGAATAATAAGAATAGATAATATGAAACCTTCTAAACAAAATCAAGATTTCTTGGAGGAAAAAAAATTAATAATAAAAATATAAATAATATAAAGTTTTGCGAAAATGCTTTCGAAATTTTAAGTGTGAGGAATCATAAAAGAATCATTTTAATAAACGAGCTAACTAAAAGATTATCCAAATTGGTAACATTACTAGTTTAGCAAATATTTAACACAGGATTATTAGGGATCTGAGCAAGGCCTAAAACATTAAGAAAAGCACTCTACACTCCTTCTCATGGTTATAAACTTTTTAAACTTAATTAACCCACACAAAACAGCCGTAGGGTTTATGTCTTTAAAGGTGCTCCAGAGATTAAATATGGCCTTGTACCCAAAGTACGACCAATTAAATGCCTAGATCTATTAAGAGCTGTCCATTAATTTAGCAGCGAGCTAACTCCTAGTCTTTTTTACTTGCATTTAGCCTACTTCTTATGGTGCCACCCATCACTGTGAGGGTGTTGCTTTGGCTGTGGTGAGGAGCAGGTTCATAAAGTTTACTCATTCGCAACTGTAAGAGATGGTCATAGAGTGGCAAATAATCTTCTCGCATAACGAGAAACTCGGGGTTTTGCAATTGCTGTGCAAAGTGGAGGCATAAAAGCATCAATCGGAATAAAAGCAGCAATAATTGCTCAAAAGCCTAAACCATGAAGACAGGTTTATGACCCATGGATTAAGTATGGAAAAGGCCGTATGGTAAGTGAAAGTAAGCCAAAAGAAAATTTATCTTGTTACCTTCTCCTCAAATGCTTCCCTTTCTTCTCTACATCACTGACTCACTCACCTCCAAAACCATTGCATTTGCTTGAAGCTGCCTTTATTTCCCTTTTTTTATTAGAAACGAAAAAGATATAAACTGTAAGAGAACTTTGAATGTTGACTAGTTTCATTTTTCCTTGGTGAGGATAGATAGACCTCCTTTCTTTTACTGAAATTTATTAACAACTTAAAATTAATGTGTTTTCTTTTCTTTTAAAATGAAAGCAAAGCTTGCACCTTGGCAATAAATTGATTGATTAAATATCATACTGAATCTATATCAAGATTTCTTGCTCTTATTTCTTCCCTAATAAATCACTGCTCGAACCATGCGCCGCTCGCACTTGCAATCGAATGCAAGAGTACAGCATCTATGGTTAGCAACTCCTTAGAGCACCCATGTAAATTGCTAAGCAAATTGTTTGGATATGGTTGATATTAGCCAGAGAACATCTCCTACTTATAAAATAGGACAATGGAATCCACATGTATCCTAAAGGGGTAGTAACAAGTGATGGAGAGAGGGATAGGAAACATCCATCAATGTACTGAGCCATGCTTCCAAATGGGGTGGTGGGAATTAATAGTGTTATTATTCAATCACATCTAATATGTTTCCTATTGTGGAGTTATACCACCTCAGTCAATATCCTTGGGACTCAAGAGCTGTTGGATCGACAAGAATATCGATCTGAACTTTGACTGTGGACATCATCAAAAAGCTGACCTAGGCCAAGGTCATCGGAAGGCCGAGGTCATCGGAAGATTGACCTAGACCGAGATCATCGGAAGGCCGACCTAGGCCGAGGTTATCGAAAGGCTGAGGTCATCGGAAAGCCAACCTAAACCAAAGTCATCAGAAGATCGAGGTCATCAAAAGGTCGAGGTCATCAAAAGGTCGACATACTTAATTTATATTAGTGGGACATCAATTTTAGTCAACAACATCAGTTGAGATCAGCGTGTTACCAATCTACAGATCAAAGGGTACAATTCATATAAACCTAACCGACCTTTGAATATATGATAGTATCTCTGGATTTCACTTCCATCAAATACCGATCTGCAATTAGACACTTTGGTTATATATCAATCTAAATAATTGGCATAATCAAAGAGACTTCAGGAAAACAAATTGTCGATCTATATTGACACACATCGATTAATAGCCGATGCTAATTTCTAAACTATCTATAGCAATCATCTTATGGAGTTCATCTACGGTCTCTATAACTAAACCACAGATGACCATGATCTCATACACAGCTGGCAGATATAGCTAAGTATGATTTCATTTTTAGTTAATATACGTAC
The DNA here is from genome assembly GCF_000442705.2 of Elaeis guineensis. Lineage (NCBI taxonomy): Eukaryota > Viridiplantae > Streptophyta > Magnoliopsida > Arecales > Arecaceae > Elaeis > Elaeis guineensis. Next base: position 21,088,765 of record NC_026008.2, on the reverse strand, counting down.
AGCTATACTCTAGCTCACTTATAGTTGGCTTTAACTGCTTAACAAATTTTTCTAACGGTCTAATAAATTTTGTAACGATCTCATCAGTCCATCTATAAATAGAGGGTTAGGAATCCTCCAGCGGTAAGCTCTAAGCCAAAAGTAGAGTGAGACTTTGCTAGTAGGAACTTTGTCAGTTCCTAAAAGAAGCTCCAGTTTCTACAAAGTCCAATCTCTCTAGTCCTACTTAACTCTCCTATTCTATTATGCTTTTTCCATCTCCTGTTCTCGGGCTCAAATTGACTTAAGCATCGGAGGATCTTAAACTGGAGGATCTCCATTGATTTTTGACTTATTTTGCAAGTTTTCTTGAGAGTATTCTAGACCAAACTACGATGGACCTCCAACTTGACTTCATTCAATCTTTTCGTCTCAGATTTTGAGCCTCACAACAATAGATTGGTGCTAGAGAAAGAGATTTTATCCAAAAATTTTATAAAAAAATGATGAATCAGATAGCACAAAATAATTTTATGCCTTCACCATCTTCTCCTGAAGGCGTGTTAGAAGCAGTTTCACCTCCACTTCAAAGTACCATAGAGTTGCAACTAGAGGTAATTCCTCAAGAAACTCTATCTCAATACAATCAGCAACAAATCTATCACAATCTGCCTACTACTAGGATTATCAATGTAATGTCAAATCTTGGTGGAGATCGGGGGATAGATGAAAGTTTTTCTCTAAAAAGACAGTGCACTAACAATGAGCCTTTAGTCATAAAGTCTGATCAAATAAAGATAAGAAAGTCTGTCCTAACGAGATATCTATTTGAGAAAACTCAAGTTTTGACTTAGGATTTTAAGACAATATATCCTTGAAAAGAAAGGAGATGAAACATCTCAAGATGAAACTCATTTGATATATAAGAGACCTAATCCGCCCATGATGACATCGATCAGAGGTATTTCTTAAACCTCTATTATATTCAATTTATTAAGATTGATTTGTTTTTAATTAATCGATTTAATTCTTAAAGTCATATCATTTTAATATTTTAAAATTTACTTATTATATTAAGTTACATTGGCTTCATGATTGACCCAATCAAGATCAAATAATGTTCATGTTATAAGAGAGATGACATCTTTAGTCTCACATCAATTGTGAGTTAAGAGAAAGTATAGCTAAGATAGATTGAAACTTTCTTTTTTTTTATAAAGGATAAAATCGTGAAGTTCCAAATGATCAAGGCTCACTGAAGCCTAAAGTTCATTGAAGTCCAAAAATGGTCATGAGCCAAAACGGACAATATCTCATGTACATAAGAGTAGAGTTAACCCAATCATTCGAGCCATTTAACCCCTTGACCGCAATAGTTCATTATAAATATAATTATCTAAGTCTTATATAGGACAGTTAAATCTAGATCGGGCTATATGAGGTCGGACAGACCAATACACACACACATGTATATATATATGTGTGTGTGTTCATATTTTTAAAAAAAAAATAAAAAAAATAAAAAAAATCTTCAACAAGATCTGAGGTCGCCTCGATAAGATGCAAGGTGAAAAAAATTGATCTCGATAGGATCTAAGGTCATCCAAAAATTATTTACGAGATCTGAAGCCATCCCTGGCAAGATCTGAAGTGGAGGAAGCTGAGCTTGACACTATCCATGGTCACCTAAAAACCCTCAATAGGATTCAAGGTAGAAGTCATCGATAAATACATATTAGTAATCTATATTAAAAATTTATCCGAAGGGATATAGTAATTCATCTGAAGAACTAAGCAGAATAAAAGATCGACCTCATCAAAAAGCAAAGTTCATCAGAAAAGTTCATAAGAAAGTCGAGCTTATCAAAAAACTATCCTCATCAGTTAAAATCATCAGAAAACCTACCTCATCAGGAGGTTGAGATCATGAGGAGGCCGAGCTCATCCGAAGGTCGAGCTCATCAGGAGGTCGAGCTCATTAGAAATTTGATTTCATCAGAAAGCTGACCTCAACAGGAGATTGAGATCATCAAAAATATTGACCTTATCAGAAGGCAGACCTCATCAAAAAGTAGAGCTCATCAGAAGGGCTCATAAGAAAGTTGAGCTCATCAAATTGTTGTCCTTATCAGGAGGTTGAAATCATAAAAAAATCAACCTCATTAGGAGGTCGAGATCATGAGGAGGTCGAGCTCATCAAAAAAATAAGCTCAACAAAAAATTGAGCTCATCAGAAGATCGAGCTCATCAAAAAATTGACCTCATCAAGAAGTCGATCTCATCAGGAGATCGAGATCATCAGAAAACTGACATTATCAGAAGATCGAGCTCATAAAAAAACTAACCTCATCAGGAGGTCGAGATCATGAGGAGGTTTATCTTATCAGAAAGCTAATCTCATCAGGAAGCTAACCGCATCAGGAGGTCCAGATCATTAGAAAATCAACCTCATGAGAAAGTCGAGCTCATCAAAAAATTGATCTTATTAGGAGGCTGACCTCATCAAAAGGGTTCATCAGAAGGGGATTGATCTCATCAGGAGGATCAAAAATATGAAACAGCAACAAAAAGAAGTAACCCCCCTAAGTGCTCTATCTCAATATAGCCATCAACCAATTCACCAAGATGAACACCATATTGATGAAGCTCGAGGCTCATCGAAGCTTGGACCTCACCAAAATTTGAAGTCTCGATTGGATCAGAGTTCTGATTGAATCACAAAATATTTAAGGTGAGATATTCGATCTCCAGATTAGACCTCACAAAAAGCTGATCTCTGGATCGAGCTAAGTCCAGAAAGGATCAAGATCAAAAGTTGATCTTTGGATCAAGCTAAGTCCTGAAAGGATCACAATCAAAAATCAATCTCTGGGTCGAGCTTAAGTTTCGAAAGAACCAAGATCAAAAGTTGATCTCTAGATCGAGCTTAAGTCTCGAAAGGACCAAGATTAAAAGCCGATCTCTGGATGGAGCTTAAATCTCGAAAGGACCAAGATGAAAAATCGATCTCTGGATCGAGCTAAGTTTCGAAATGATCAAGATCAAAAGTCGATCTTCAGATCGAGTTAAGTCTCAAAAGGATCAAGATCAAAAATCGATCTGTGGATCAAGCTTAATCTCAAAAGGATCAAGATGAAAAGTTAATTTTCAGATCGAGCTTAAGTCCCAAAAGGATCAAGATGAAAAGTCAATTTCTGGATCGAGCTTAAATTCTGAAGATTAAAAGTGAGATATCCAATCTCTGGATTGGATCTCACAAAAATCCAAAATTCTAATTGGACCTCAAAAATAGCTTAAGTTCTGAAAGAATCAAGATGAAAAATCAATCTCTGGATCGAATTAAGTCTCAAAAGGATCAAGATCAAACGTCGACCTTCGGATCGAGCTAAGTTTCGAAAAGATCAAGATCAAAAGCTGATCTTCAGATCAAACTTAAGTCCTGAAAGGATCAATTTCAAAAGTCGATCTCTGGATTGAGTTTAAGTCTCGAAAAGATCAAGATGAAAAGCTAATCTCTGGATCGAGCTTAAGTCCCGAAAAGATCAAGATTAAAAGTGAGATATCCAATCTTTGGATTGGACTTCACAAAAAATTCAAAGTCCCAATTGGACCTCAAGAATATCTTAAGTCCTGAAAGGTCTAAGATCAAAAGTGAGATATCCAATCTCTAGATTGGACCTCACAAAAAATCCAAAATCCTGATTAGACCTCAAGAATATTTTAAGTCTTGAAAGGATCAATATTAAAAGTGAGATATCCAATCTTTGGATTAGACCTCACAAAAAATTCGAAGTCCCGATTGGACCTCAAGAATATTTTAAGTCCTGAAAGGATCAAGATCGAAAGTGAGATATCTAATCTCTAGATTGGACCTCACAAAAATCTGAAGTCCTGATTGGACCTCAAGAATATCTTAAGTTCTGAAAAGATCAAGATCAAAACTGAGATATCTAATCTCTGGATTGGACCTCACAAAAATCTTAAGTCCCGACTAGATCTCAAAAAAGATCTTAAATCTCGATTGGACTTTATACAGAATTGAAGTAAGACATTCAATCTTCGAATTAGACCTCACAAAAATTTGATCTCTAGATTGGACCTTGCAAATCTCAAAAAGACAAACTTTTGCTTGGAATTTCAAGTGAAATGCCCTTGAAATAGAAAGAAGATGAAATATCTGAAGATGGAACTTTTGATGGATGCGAAACTCGATCTACCCATGATGACATCGAAAAGGATTCGAGTGGTTCACTTGAAGAACCAAATAGCACGAGTTTGCCACCTCAGACAAGCTGTCAACTTTTCTCATTGACTACTTTCGTCTCAAGCAATCTTTTCAGACTCAGAAGTGGAGGGCAAGTGTTGTGGAGTTATATCACCTCAGCCAATGCCTCGGGACTTAAGAGCTCTTGGGTCGACAAGAATACCAATGTGAACTTTGACTGTGGACATCATCAGAAAGCCGACCCAGGCTGAGGTCATCGGAAGGCCAAGGTCATCAAAAGCTGACCTAAGCCAAGGTCATTAGAAGACCGACCTAGATCGAGGTCATCGAAAGGTCAAGATCATCAAAAGGCCAATCTAGATCGAGATCATTAGAAGATCGAGATCATCAGAAGGCCGACCTACTTAGTTTATATTAGTAGAACATCAATTTTAGTCAATAACATCAGTTGAGATCAGCATATTACCAATCTACAGATCAAAAGGTACAATTCATATGAATCTAACTGATCTCTAAATATATGATAGAATCTCTAGATTTCACTTCCATCAAATATTGATCTACAGTGAGACACTTCGGTCATATATCAATCTGAATAATTGGCAAAATCAAAGAGACTTTAAGCAAAATTGCCGATCTATGTTGACGCACATCGATTAATAAACAATGTCAACTTCTAAACTATCTACAACAATCATCTTGTGGAGTTCATCTATGATCTCTACAATTAAACCACAGCTTGCTATGATCTTATATATAGCTGACAGATACAACTAAGTATGATATCACTTCTAGTTAATACGTACAGCTATACTCTAGCTCACTTACAGTTGGCTCTAATTACCTAACAAACTCTTTTAACGGTCTAATAAATTTTGTAATGGCCTGATTAGCTCCTCTATAAATAGAGGGCCAGGGATCCTCCAGCGGTAAGCTCTGCTAGTGAAAATTTTGTCAGTTCCTGAAGGAGCTTTAGTTCCTATAAAGTCTAATCTTTCTAGTCTTACTTAACTCTCTTGTTCTATTATGCTTTTTCTACCTCTTATTCTCAGGCTGAAACTGATTTAAGCATTGGAGGGTCTTAAATCGGAGGATCTTCACTGATTTTTAACTTGTTTTGTAGGTTTTCTTGAAGGTGTTTCAGATCAAACTATGATCGACCTCCAGCTCGGCTTCATTCGATCTTTCCATCTTAGATTTTGAGCCTCGCAGCAATATTTTCCTTTAAATTTATCCCACATTTAATAGTGACCTCTAAGAAAGGTGTATAAAATAGATTAGGTTTCATGGACCACGACCATTGGTGACCATTGGAACACCTATCAACGTGTCCTGTGTTGCAATCACAACTCTTTCCTATTTCTCTTCCCTTTCATCACATTTATGTGGCTAGTAGAGAAATTCCATTTCTTTTTCCTTCCTCTTTCAAAAGATGAAGTAAATTAAGTGCTTTCTTCTTACCAACATTGCCTTAAGGATAGATATTTCATAGTCCAATTCATGCTCTAATAAATCACATTTTTAGCTTGGAGTAGGGCAAGTGTCAGACTACACTTTGAAGAGAAGGTATTAATAACTAATAGGTTGGCCGGGTTTCTATCTTTGAAGAAGTTTTAGTTGGCCGTAGTCCATAGATGCATTTGTTTTAATCCACAAGATATAATTAATGGCCATTTTCCCATCCATTTGGGATTATTTTTTTCTTTTTAAAAGGTCACTAATATGGATGGGACAGATATGTGGGGTTAAGTTCATGTTTATTCTAAAGCATTTCTGTTTATTATGTTTTTGTTCATCCTAAGCTTATTTATGTTTATTCTAAATAGATTTGTATTTATTCTAAAGGGATTTATGTTTATCCTCAATAATTTATATTTATTGTAGGAAAATAAAAAGTAATCAGCAACCACTACTATAAATGGGATAGGCCACTGTTTATCTCCCTACAACAAATATAAACTATGTAAGATAAATACAAACTTTATATAAAATAAATACAAATTCTTTTAGAATAAATATAAACCTATTTAGAATAAATACAAATGAGTTTATAATAAAAAAATAAAATAAATATAAATTTTATAAGATAAATAGAAATACTTCAGAATAAATAGAAATTCGAACCTTAACTCCTAGCATGCATGGACTTCCATCCCATTCATATTCCATCCCATTCGTATTAATAGCTCGATTTGATTTTTTTTTTTTTTATTTTTTCCACCCTATCTATACTAGTTGCTTTATTTTTTTTTTATATTTTTTTTATCCTATTTGTATTAATGGCTTAGCATTTTTATATTTTTCATCCCATTTACATTAATGATCTATTTTTTTTATATTTTTCATCCCATCGATGTTAATGGCTTGACTTCTTTTATATTTTTTTAAAAAAATTTAAATTGATAGAAAACATGATTGTTAATTATTTTTTGTTTAGTGGAGATATACGCGGATCGAATGTTGGGAACTTGAACGGATTTGGGCTCACATTCAGTTCACTGGAGTCTGGTCGACTCCCCCCCCCCCCCCCCCTCTCTCTCTCTACACACACCTTGCTTTTTACTACTTTCTAGGTCACCTGGGGATGCATGCAACAAGGGTAAAAGAGGCAGCTTCAAAATGTTCTGCTGGCTTTGCAAAAAGTTCCAAGAGGTGACATCCTCTCAAATGTGAAGTCTCTGATGTCCCATAGAATGGCCTGTCGTGAAGCATGTTAGCATGTCTTCCTCTGACACATTCATCACAGCTTATCAATTTCTTATTAGAATCTTCTTTGGCCTTCTCTCCCTAATTTATATTTGCTTTGCTTCAGTTGGAAAATTCTCAGATCAGTGGTGGACATCTCTCCTAGCCTTGACATCAAAGACAAATTAATGGGAAGAATATTATGTTGATCAAAACGATGTCTATATATGAATTTTCCATTAAGTTTCATATGAATTTCCTTTTGATGGTAATTCATGTGAATTTTTTTAATGCAATGATGCAATTCCTCACTAATTATTTCAGAAAATCAAGCAATCATTGCTTGAGTTTCTATGGATACTATACTAAAAAGGAGGAGGGAAAAGAAAATGAAAAAGAAAAGAAAAAACTTGAATTCAACAAATAAACTTGTGAAATGAAGAGTAGCCAATGATTCGCTACCTGCTAACATGGAAGGAAATCTTTAACTTTCGCCTAAAAATTTTGTCATTTTCACATGGAGAGTGCTTCACAGATATTACATCCATTAAGTTTTTTCATGTACTCCCCATGGGGCATCACTTCAACTACTAAAGCTATGCATTGACAAGACAAATGCGGCACCAGTCTTGGATTGACCATCCACCACATCAAGCAAGATCTATACCATCTAAAATCACCGACAATGGATTTAGAGGGCAACCATTTCGCAAGTTTTTTTTTCTTCTTTTTTCTTTTTTTTGATTGACACTTTGCATGTTTCTTGACACTGCATTATATGTTAATGGAACTTTTTTTTCTTTTCTTTTTCCCCCTTCTAAAATGAAGATGCATTTCGGTTTGACAATTAAGGGGCACAATAAATTCAGTTAAATTTTGCTAAGTGGTTTCTCGGAGGCATAGAAGATGATAAGTAGTGTAGATTATTGATTTCAAAGATATCTATACCATGAATCTCAAAACAGCATGCCTTAATTATTATGACAAATTATTTTGTAGCCATGTGTGCATGAATATTGCCACATTAACTAAAGAAACCATGATCATAGTCACTTTATATCACTCATTCTAAGGTATGAAGCTAGTAAGAATCATCACAAGTGAAATTGCAATGCGGAACTGAGTTTGACTTTGGTCATATTATAAGACATAACTATCCTTGCGATCTATATTGGTGCTTAGTCTCTTCATTATATTCTCTTTGTTGGAAAACTCCAAAGCAAAGCACGTGCACTGCGTGAGAATGAAAAAAAAAAAAAAAAAGAAGTCCTGCTCTTTTGTGCTTTATGACAGTAAAAAGAGAAGACCACCTTCTCTATCTATAGAACTTTGAATCAATTGAACTCCATATCTTTGTAGAGCACAGGCTTAGGCTTTCTCACCTATGGCATGAAAAGATATGCTCTCACACACATGAACACATATGCTCACTTTCCTTTGGCTTGCCTTTTGCCTCAATAATCCCCTTGTCTTTCTCTCTTTCCCTTCTTTTGTGATCTTTAAGTTGGCACAGGATGCTCGTGGCAACTGATAGATCCTTGTTTTGAGAGAGCACTTTAAATCATTGTGGTCTTCCCAAGGTAAACTCGAGACTGGGCTCTCTTAGGCTAGTTGTCTCCGAGATACACGGTGAGTTCATATCTGATAACATTTCCATGCTTTTTGATTGCATGTCCTCCTGCAAAATTTTAGGAAAAGAAAGAAAGACTTACTGCACTTTATACCAAATTTATTGCATTCACCATCAGCATCAATCACAAATGCTGATATATGTTTCAAGTCCATTTGCAAATCTTTGATTTCATGAGAAACATGGAAAGCAAGTTTTTTCCTAAATTTATAGCTTAGTTTAGTTAGACAAGACTACCACTGAGGTCTTCCCAATAACTCTTTCCCTTTGCATTAGAAAAAGAAAAACCAAAGATTTTAGCAAGAAATTTGTCCACCAGAGTATCTCAATGCTCCAGGGCACGCGATGACAAATTTTTCCTTCTCTCTCTTTTCTTGCAACTTCATTGGTGAAAAATTAACTAAAAGTTTTGTGCCTACTAATTGCTCTATTATCTTAGATAATCCTGCTGGAAAAACACAAACAAAAAAAAGGACTCATGATTCTAGAGCTTTAGCAGGAAATACATTAAATTTAAACTTATCGATTTAATCATCTAATTTGGATCGATGGTCACTATGTCTAACTTAACCCAATGGTTAATCATCCACACATTTCTCAAATGTTCATTGGATTTGTACCTTAGCGACCCATTACAATGGATCAATTGCAAGTGAAAGATGTGAGTAAAAGGTTTCTAGTGGGTACCTTGAAGGAATGCATGCTCCTTGCGGTTGAGTCACTTGGCATACCACTAGACCAGTCTCCCCTGCCGCAAAATCAACAAAATCAGTGAGAATTCGCGCAGCATTAAAAATAGTACAAACAAAGCAATCTACTACCATTAGTTTGTCATGACCGAAATGAACTTGAGATATTTGTGATAATCCATTACCCACTAGAGGAATCTGCAAGGAAGTTTCAAAGGCCTTAGCTTTTGCACCAAGGTCTCAAGCTCATGGGGTTGGGAGGACCCTTTGCAAGCCTTTGAAACCCCTCTAAAAGAAGACAAATAGTTAGAGTTGTCCCTTTTGAAATAGATTTTTCAAACAGGCCTTTGTCTTGGAATGGGAAGAGACATGGCCTCTTTAATGTCCTTTTGGAATACTGAAAGGGATCATTGCACCATGATGCAGGTTTATTTGTTCACCTGATCCAGGACAAATTGAACAAAGCTATAATATCTGGCCCTTTTGGTGAGCAGCTGGATGGAGATTGATAGTGGGGTAAGAAAAAGAGTGAAAGAGAGCGGCTTTACAAGCCTAAAGTGTCCATAAGTGTGACAGGGCCAATGGCCGTAGAGAAATGGCGCATACTTCATTAGTCCGCTACTATATTCTGTGACCGCCGTGAGAGGAAATTTCCTTCAGCTAACATTTATTCTTTACATTCAACTCAGTTTTAATCTAGTACCTTTTCTCTATTAATTTGTGAATATTGTAGCAGAGAGACTACCTGCAACCAAGAAACATATGTTGACAGACACAAAAGATGGTTCCCCACAGGCAATGTCTAACTTCTACTCTAATAGGTCCTGCAAAGGAAAGAATAGAAGAAGAGAAATCCTATATAAAGCTCTTCTAAGTTGATGTGAGCTAGATGCTACTGCACAGATAAATAAGCCAATCAGAAGAAAATAATTACAAATGTGACAAAAGGAAAGCAAAATGAACTCAGAAATCTAGAGATGAAATTTCTTAGTTCAAGCTCCAATAGCCCACAGGCTCAAGTTTCTTATATTTCACCATCGACACATATATACTATTTTCCTCCAAAGTTATCGAGATGTTCTTTTGCCTTTCGGTGAATCTCCTAGCTCCAATTTTTACTTCATATAAGAGTATGCATGTTCAATGTTTTGTTTCGGACGTACACTTCTCCTTATGTTTCGTTCCTGGTAGCCATGATTAACATAAAGATCTAAATTTCTCCATGCAATGCTGACACATTTTGTGGAAAAATGTTTTCCTTGTTGCGATGTACAATTAATGCAACCACTGGTGTAACAAGAACCAATCACATATTAAAAGGCACTAGTGAATCACACATTTTGACTTGGTCAGGCATAAGAAAAAAATACCACTAATTGGAGGACAACATTTTCCTCCTCTTCCATTAATTAATATGTGTGCTTGGGCATGAATTTATTACTGAAAAGATCCCTTTATGCCAAGTCATAGGGTCCATAGGTGCTTTTTTTTTTGCAAGATATTTTCCAATAAATACATATCTAATCTTTATAAAAAGAATGCAAACAAAAGGAATTTTTCCAACCTGGAAGAATTGCCCCATAGACCACCGTAATTGGTTTCATGGTGTGTAGCAGGCCTTCCATGTGCTGATGGTTCTTCTCTGCGTGTGTTGGGGATATCAAGCAAATTGTCAACGGAAATTTCTCCAGTTGACCCATTCTCAAACCCATCAGATTGGCCTAGGACAAACAGAAGCAAAACCAATTATTTATATTATAGAATAAGGTTATATGCTACATAAAAGAATGAAACTTAAGCTATACTTTGACAGAAGAAAAGCTGAATTACCTGAAGAAACTGCTGCTTTATCAGTGTTCTTCATGGTCCGATACATCTACGGTTATATAGATATCATGATCACTAAATAAACGTAGCATAGAACATTAATGGAAACAAGAAAATATAGAATCTTTGGATTATACTTTTCAGAAACGCATATTGCGTGTTGAGTCCATATACTTATGATTCTAAGATGCATCTATATATCCATCATATAATTATGTGTTTAGTGATATCATGATCGCTAAACAAACGACTAAGGACCCTTTTGTCTACAATAAAGCATAACTGTTTATGCACCTCACATCTATGAAAGCGATTTTAAGGGGATAAATATTTAAGAAATAATTATACATTATAGTTTTGTTCCTCTTAAAAGTTAACTGTGAGTTATTAGCATGTTATCTAGCACAGTACTTCTCATTACCTTTTCCTTCCAGTAGTATGCCTTCTGCTTCATGTGTAAAGGCTGCTACCCAACTGCTACAATATTACTTGCATAACCCACAGAGAGAGAGAGAGAGAGAGAGGGAGAGAGGTTATGAGCAATGCGGTCAGGTAAAGGACATTGTAACGATCAAGGAAAAAGAAATAAGGAAAAGAAAGAGTTCCTTTTCTATATTCCTGTAATCCTTTTTCCTCCATCAAGTGCAATACCAAAACCGATCTCTGATCATTAAAGAACAAGAGGTTTCAGTGCGCTTGCAGATGAGATTCCACATTAACCAAGTTGTGAAAAAAAAAGAAAAGAAAAGAAAGAAAGAAAAAAAAAAAAAACAAAGAAAAGAAGAAAAACAGCACCAATTTAAGAAGCACATGGAACAATGAGCATGAAAGAAAGAAGGTGCATGAAAAGAAAAGCCAAGACTTCAATTATCTACACAAAAAAGTGAAAAGAAAGAAAAATTATCTCATAACCCTGCAGAAATTAGAGGGTTTCCTCACCTGCAGGTGAGATTTCACATGAGCCAAGGTGAGATCTTTGACATCCATGAGCTCAAGAACTGACTTGGGTGTGGCCCCTAAAACCGAAGCAATACAAAATGATACACGGATGGAAGTTAAAATCCTTCGATTCATCTGAATTATCCGAAGAGCTCTCAAGAATTATACCAAGAATTTCAAGAAAAGTGGACAGGAGGGAGATCATACTCTCATGTCCTCCCAGCAGCTCCACGGCATGGACGAAGCGGGCGTGGAGTGTGGTCGTCCACCGCATCCTCGGTGCTCTCATGCTCCGCTTTAAAGGGAACCTTGACGGCAGGTATCTTGATCTCGATGCACCTTGCGGCGCGAAGGGAGCGAAACCAGTAGGAGTGGAGGAGTCACACAAGTGCTGCTGCTGAAGCTGTGGGACCAAAGGGAAGGAATTAGGTTGGTGTTGGTACACCGGAATTCCCCTTATAGGCCTCGTCAAGCCAAGGACTTGGTGGTAGCCTTCATGGACTAATGGGTGGTGGTGGGGATGTTGGAGGAGATTGTTGCTCATGGTGTTGGAGTCTGTGGCACTTGGATGGGCTAAGGAGAGCTCGAAGGCAGTTTTCTCAGCTTTTGCCATGGATAGGGTGGTGATGCTGTGGTGGTTGGTGGTGGTAGAGTCTGTGGTTCTTTGCCAAAACCCTAAGTCCATGTTCTCATCTGCCCTCCTCCAACTTGGTGTGGGATTGCTACTTGGTGGGCTGATGTGGAGTGATAGATCTGGCTGTGCTGGGAAGAGCTCCATTTACTCACAGAGAAGACTGCCAAATTTTGGATGTCCTCTTTTATCTTCTTCTTCTCTTTCTTGCAGTTGAACTCTTCTCCTCCTCCTCTTCTTTAGTCTTTTCTTATGTGAGAGAACTATATATATATATATATATATATATATATATATATATATATATTTTATGGGGGTTGAGGAGGGGGGTGTGTGGAATGAGAGGAGCTCTACTGTTGAGATGAGAAGATGTATATGATTGGTGTTTTCCTTGGAGTATTGGGTTCTGCAACTTTAACTGGGTGGATATAGTGTATCTAGGAGGCTTTTTGTTTCTTTGGGAAGTATGAGCTGTGCGGAGATAAGCTAGAATTGTATTAAGCGCTAACATGAAGGGCAAAAGTTGGTATGGTAAATGAGTTTGGTGTGGAGTGAAAGAGGTTGGTTCTTGTGTTGCTTGTGAGTACTATGTAAAAGAGAATGACACTTGAGGAGGTTTGTGTATGGGAGAGATGAAATAAATAGGCAAATAAATGTGTTTGAAGGTAAGATTCTTTTTTCTCTCTTTTCCTACATGCATTTTTTTTGAAAAAAAAAAATTTGATGCAAGAATTATATGCTTCTCCAACCACCAAGGATGCCGCCATCATCATACATTGAATGATGATTGTTTAGTTGGTGGTTGATGTATTCCTTTGTACCTCCAGTTCCATTTCATATTTAGTTTTGACTCTTCCAAATCCTAATTTTCATTCTTTTCTTTTCTTAACTTCTATTTCTTTGTGATCATTCATCGATGGAATAGAAAGTTGGAGGCCCTCATTCATAACATCACATTTGCTCGTGATTGTCATTCCATGTCAAGCCTATTTGTCCACAAAGAGACATGAAAGCTTTTTTTCCTTTACATCCCTGTTCTCCTTTCTTATCATCTCATGAGGTTGTCGTATTAATTGGATGGGCCCTGGTCTCTCCGAAGAAATACTTTGACGCTCGACACCGTACGGACCTACCTCGTTACCTATGTGGTTTTGGTACTCGGTTAAAGTGGGGCACTCCCCCCAAGCCTCATCTCTTAAAAATTTTAAAGACCATTAAAATTTATAGACCATAGTTTGTGAATTGGGTTTAGCTGTCAATGCTTGACCAAGGATTGAAGGGACATTAAAATTGAGTCTTGCGATCATTGGAGGATGTGCAACAATGGTTCCGTAGAAATAGAGAGAGAGAGAGAGAGAGCGGATTATTGTTTGTTTGGATGGCAATGTGATGCTAGTTAGACTAAATGCAGTAGGTATTAGTGATCCGGACCATCTGCAACATGAGAAATTATAGTCTGCATCATTTGCAACATATAGTTATGCACTACATCAATCATCAAATTTTTTTTTTTGTGGGCTTCATTTATTATGCACCCCTCATTGATCTATAAGAAGAAGACAAACTGATTGGCATGATGTATAGTTACATTGGTGCATCCAGTATAGAATATAATTTATCTTTTTAATAATTTATATTAATTTTTTTTAATTTGAACAGTATATATTTTTGTGCCCTTTATGTTATCATGGTTCTTGCAAATAATAATATATTTATATTTAAATCAAATAGCTAAAAAATTGAAGACTAGTTATAACAACTCTATTTATTGCGGTATAATTTTTTATCAATCATATATCATTATAGTATTTGCTGAAAAATCATTTAGCACTCATAAATTGAGTCTACACTCTGGTCCTAACTTCTTTTTTAGAGATTCCACTGCAAATAAGCTTGTTATCTTTATCAAAAAAAAAAAAATGCTTGTTATCATCAGCAAGTCTTTCTTTGTTTTTTTTTTTTCTTGAAAGCTGTTATTATTACTGAGCTAAGAAATGCCTCTCTGTCAGTCTAAGATCACAGTGAAAGTACAATAAAATTTTATGAAAAAAAGGTATAATAAAACTTATAGAAGGACAACTTTCACTTAGTGATATCTCATCCTGTTGTTTTACGAAATATAAATTATGCAAATTATTATATGTTTGAAAAGGAAGACCAGTTTTGGAAAGCTTGACATCCTTCAATCTAGCACATCATTTAACAAAGGCTAAAAGTACCACTACAATTAAGCACTAACTTAAATTCTTCTTATTAAAAGCTAACCAGAATTTAGGTTGTTCCTATTCTGGGAAGGAAACATCTTCTTCCGTTTTCCTCTCTGCCTAAATTTTGTATTTGCGGTTAAATAGCTGCTACATCTTGCCTTGCGTCTGGAGATAGGTTTCACAGCACTTGTTTAGATTCACAAATTAAATGCTATCACATGTTCAGAATCATGTGTGAACAAAAGTTATTTTCCTACAAGTTATTTTCCTGCACAAAATTGATCAAGTCTTGATCAAAGATGGTACTATGACTACGCTATAATAGATATATTTTGTAGCCTAACCAGAAGATGCTTGGCTAGTGCATGATCTAGGATCATGATAATGCTCCATTGAACACTGCTGCCCATAACTAAAACAAGGTTAGCTAGCAGGCAATGCACATTATTTATTGCAAGGCTTGTTTTAATATATGCATGATTCGGGAGGCTTACCATGTTCAATGTGGACCACTTTGGTCATGATGAATAGTACTTGACAAGCTCTAAGAGCGAGATTTATCATATTAAAATGTCAAATTGCATGCTAAATTTCTGAAAGCGATAATTTAGTGACATAATATCCAATTAAGATGATCTTTTTTTTTTCTAAATCAGATGATTTTTCAAGAACTACAATATGATGCTGCTCCTAAAAGAAGATGCACAGCTAGTAATCAAGCTCAAATTCTATTGCTTGGATCCTAAAATGGCCGGTCAAACCAAAATGAATGGTCATGGTGGCACACTATCAATAGTGCAATCCATGTGAGTGCTCTCTCACATGTGCATGAACAATAGTGCAGTCGGTGGTGCATCAGAGGCCCTGCATTATAGGCACACACAACTCCACCTCGGGTGGCATCCATCGATGCAGCAGTAGCGATGGCAGTGATAGTGATAATGGCAGTGGTGCATGTCGATGGTGCCATCCGTGCGAGCACTCTAGCGGCCAACCCTTACATGTGCATGGGCGATAGGTACAATTGACCTGATGGCACATCAAAGGCCATGTGCTACAGCCACACAAAACTCCATCGCCCGTGGTTTCTATCGATGCATGGTGGCATGCTGGTGATGGCCGGTGATGCATCCGAAAAAATTTTGATTGGATATTTCTCCAACTCTTAAAATTTGGCAGAGTAATAGAAGGCATAATTAATATGGGAGTCAAGATCTACCTTCTATATAATTTTTATTTTTTCATATTTATTTCTACTAGTTATGTTTATTTTAGAAAGCTAGCTCTATTTGAACTAGAAGAGTAATCTATCCAAATTGTTTAAAATGACAGATTTTATTATTATAAATAGAGGCTATATACCTCAATTTTGAATCATCAATTAAAGAAAAAGATATGTAAAACCCTATTTTCACCGTTCTTTTTCATTTTTCTATAAATTTTGAGATATTCAAGTTGCGCGGTTTGAGAAAATTTTTCTTTCTCTTTGATCAGATTAACGCATTTTAACTTCTGTTCTCCTTAATATGACAAAATGGAGATTATGCCACATCCAATTTCATTGTCATCTAATTTACACTTTATTCCATTGAATTATTAGTTGTTTAAACTTGAATAACATAAATTAGAACAAAATGATGCAATAGTGATACAACAAGAGACGCTTCATCCTCTTTTATATGAACCAAAATATAGTGCCAATTTTACCATTATTTTCATGTGTTATAAAAGATTTCTAAGCCTTTTGTTAAAAGCAAATACGATGAAAATTTGAATTAAAGGAATGTATATTGCTTCTATTCTCCAAAAAGAAATGGATAATATTGCTTCCAGATTTTTAAATTCAAAACCAATTCATTTATCTACAAGCTATGAATTAGGCACATCTCATGGCAGCTGATCTTTCACTTAGATTGTTGTTCCTGTCCCACATGCATGGATCGAGGAAGAGCAACAGTTCCCACCCAATACATCTAAAAGAGTATTCTGCTTGCAGGAGGAAGACTCAAAGCTTTTAATGCCTTCGAAGTTGTTGGTTGGTTCATTGGTTTTGGTGTCTCTCCCCATCATTTATTTAGCCTACATGGGCGTAGAGCCAAGAGTCATTGAGCCCCTTCATATAGCCCGCAGTCAAAATTACCTAGCTAGGAAGGAATAAAATAACCTTAACCTCCATTCCCAAAGCCTACCATATATATCTACAGCATACTCTATTCCTCTCCTTTGCTCTAGGGAATCATATATCTTCTATTTTATGAAGGAAAACCTGCCAAATGAACTTAGGTTCCAACAATGATACATCCATGAGGTTAACATGGGGATCCCAATGGAGAAAAGACACATGATGTTGCTAGGAAGAAAGCTATAGTTCTTTGAAAAATACACTAGTCTTCCAGAGAATTAATGACACAGCATTGGAAGCCTACACTCGTGTGTTTTTGGGCTATTGACAATTTGTCTAATGGTAATCGTTCCAAGCACAAACAAGATATCAGCAAGTGATGTTTTGTCCTTGTTAGCAATAAACAAATGAGTCTACATTCATGTCATAGATGGGGGATTATTATAAGAGAACAATCTATGTCAACTCTTCGTGGGGAGGTGAGGATTAGTGCTTAAGATAATGCTTGTTTAAGAGGTTTAAGAAGGCAGGCGGCATTTGACCACGCTGTATGAATTGGATGCCATTTAATGTGCTATGTTTTCCTAGACCATGTCTTTGGTGAGACCTGAAAGGAATCTTGGTCTAAGGGTTTGGTAAGTAGAGCTTTCAGAAGAAAAATTAATAAAGAGGATTTGGTTTTACTTTGACTCTTTCGAAGGATATGAATCATATCACATGATTGTGTTAATTATACTAGGAAGCAGTGAATCTTGATCCCTTACTCATGAATTCTTCTAAGAAATATTTTCTCCTCTAAAAGATCAATACAAACCTAGAGTTGGATCTCAACCATCATATTTGGTTAGGGTAAAGCAGATATCAAGACAACCTCATTCTGTAAGCTTACGATATTAATGCAAATGCCTCTGAGATTACTGCCTTTTAAAATAATTCCGGTTTAAAGTCTCAAGGGTGACAATGCTTCTAGTGCAAGTTTGATATCCGCAAAGAAATCATTAACCTCTTTAACCATGACCATCTTATCCTATCATTAAGAGGCCTAAACTGGATAAAGTCAGGTTTCTGGGTGTAGGCTCATCAGTGTGCACAAAGTTTGATGCCCAACGATATTAAAATACTCATCGACCGGTTTAAAGGGTTCCACCGTAGGATTATATCATAAGGACGAATGAGCTTTTGTTAGAGTTAGGCATGTAGGATTGAGCCCAGATAAATCCATAGTTGATTCACCCAATGGCAGACAAGAATAAATACTAGATGCTATCAAGATTTGCATAAAAATAATATTACATTAGGGTGGAATCAAGGTTTGCATAAAAACTAATGTTACATTAGTTAGGGTGGAATCTCTTTTCTATGAGTGGCCCATTGAAAACTTGGTTTCAAATATTAGAAACATTTACCCTGGATCAAGAAACTCATTAACCTAATTATACATTTGATTGCTTTTATCAAGGTTTGCATAAAATTAGTATTACTTTAGGGTGGAATCAAGGTTTGCATAAACAATAATATTACATTAGAGTGGAATCACTTTTCATATCAGTGGTCCATTAAAAACCCAGTTTCAATTAGAAGCATATGCGGGCTTTCATCTTCAGCATCCCATAGTTATTGTTTGGCTTGGAGACAAATTATCAGTCTTTTGTTACGTGGCTAGTGAAAGGATGTTACCATTGCATTAATCCTTCAAAACTTCAGTCTTAAAATAAATTAAGAAATCTAATTATTTTCTAAAATCATCAAACTGATCATTCTCCATCCAGATCTGTTTCAATTAATCATTATCTCAAATATTTTGACCAATGACTTAGGTAAAATCCATACATTCTCTCAATGCTACGCCCCAGATATGGTTTAGTCCTCTAAAAAGTTGTCCTTTTTCATTTTCCTTCATCTTAAGCCAGATTAATATCATCAGACTGAGCTTGAGAAGACTTAAAGAACTGTTAGAGTTCTCTAAACTTCCTGGTACCATGTGTAGATACTCATTCAATTAGTTAGGAAGGTGCCATTACTTAAGGACAGTCGGCAATCTTGGTTTAAGAAGAACAAGTCTCATGAGGACCTATATATATTAAATATTATGAGGGCCTTCTGTCGTGGTGAAGAATTATCTTTTAAAATATAAAAATATTTGATAAGTTAAAGACTGAAATTTCAGTATCTGAGTCTTTTGAATCAACTTGTTGGTTCTTCAACCATGGCAATCATGTCCAAAATATGCTAAAGTCATGTGATTTTGTCATGTACTCCACAAAGGCATACAAAGTTTACAAATGTCACCTTCTATGGAAGTATGAATGAATTGGATATGTATGATTTTATGTAGGTGTTTGGTTCTTCATTATCCTGGCATGCAAGTCGACTGGTTTGTCTATGGGACTATGTTTATGAAGTTGGACTTGAACTTTTCTATCCTTTTTGCCCCTTTTCTTTGCCACTATCAGAGTTCAAATCCTACATCTCTTTCATATATCTATCTATCTATCTATCTATCTATATATATATATATATATATATATATATATAGTGAGAGAGAGAGAGAGAGAGATATGTTGACCAACTAAGCCAAGTACGACTGGGTAATCCAATTGAACTCACATACAACATACTGAAACTTATGTGGTTTAACTTGTAAGCAGTTGAGAAAATTATAGTAGTACAATCTTCTGCACCTCAAACAGCTCATACACCTCTACATATATTATCATAAGATGGTGGGTCCAGAGCTAACTATTCTTTCTCCTTTCTTACATTTTACCGTCATAAGATGACTTAAAAGCTTCGAGCAATATTTCCCGTGTGTATATCTGATATCATATGCTGATCGGAAGGATCTTGTAGTGGTAGTCCCTAAGCAACTGTGTAAAATAATTGGGTTTAGAATGAGTCCATTGTGAGACTCTGACTGAGCACAACAAAAGAACATCATGCATCCAGACACCCACTGGCCCCACAATAACCAAATCCATTCAAGGTTTCATGGGTCCATCATAGCTGGATTTCATCAGCATGATTCCATTCCAAAGTTGTCTTGCTGGGACAAGAGCATTCAATTGTGTCTTTCCTCATGGCCCTCCATCATGGTTGGAGACCCATGAGCAGGGTGATGCAATGGGAACCCTAACGTGACACTCTTTCTCAAGAAAAAAAAAAAAATCAGGGACACCAAACATGAGCAGGGTGACGCAATGGGCACCTTTAGGTGGGACCTGTTTGGTGTCCAGAATGGGACCCACCCTTAAGTGGGCAAAAGATATACCACGTGGCCCAATCATACTTTAGAACATTAGTGGGCCTTTAAATGGGCTTGACAACATCAACTTGATATCAGGATTGCATTGATTTGCTTTTTTTTTTTTTCTTTCTGTGAAATACCTGTGAGATTTAGCAGATATGGTTTAAACATGAGAAAACGCCCGCATCACGTTACCATTTGATATCACCCTGTTATAATTTTGGCATAATTATTAGATCATAATTAATTTATTTTACTCTAATCTTTAGATTACTTGGTATGATGTTATGCAAGATACTGTAAGAATAAATATTATGCAAACTATTCCCATCTAGTATTTGTGATAACCTGGCTTGTTGGGCCTAAAGCCCATTAAGCCCACCCAGAAAAAAAAAAAAAAAAACGGTGGGGGAGAAGACTCCCGATCGGAGTCTTCTCCTTCCCCAGTTCTGATTGAAAATTGGAGTCCTAGGGCAATTGAAGGACCCTAGGATGAGCCCTATAAGAACCCCCCTCCTCTCCTCTGTGAGAGGACATAGCAACCACCGACAATCGTTGGTGTTTCCTCTCCGATTTCTTCGATTGAAGCCGCAGCCCCTCGATTCGTACTCGCCGCGATTTCTCGCCGGCGGGATCATCGGAGGCTAAGGTAAGCCCTCATTCCTCTTTCTCTCTCCTCTCTCCTTTTTCTCGTGCCTCTGTGCACAACTGCCAGCGACGGGTGTCGCCGGATTTCATCGGAGAAGAGACCCCCTGTTTGGTCTCTTCTTCTCTTTGATTTTTCGGCACCGGTGATCATTGCCGACTGCCGGCCTTGGCCTCTCCGAACTCGAGAGAGTTGCTCCCCTGCCACCGACCTTCATCGTGCCGGTTACAGCCCGAACGACCGGTCAAAGGGAGGGGACCTGTTGGTCCCTTGTTTCGGCCAGGGAAGACCACAGGAAGAAAAGGAAAGAAAAAGAAAAAAAAAGAAAAAAAAAAGAAAAAAAAAGAAAAAAAAGAAAAAAAAAGAGAGAATTTTCTCTCTCTTTCCTCTCTCCCCTCTTTCTCCCTCTTTCCCTCTCTTCCCTCTCCACTTTCTCTCTCTATTTTCTCTCTCTAAAAATTTTCTCTCCTCCTTTCTCACTCTAAGAAAGACTTGTAGATCATGTATTGAGCCATCTTTTCCTCTTCTAGGGACCTATGATCCTGAATCGATTTAGTACCCGGATGGTCTATCGGACTGGTCACCCAATCAATCACTTTCTGTTATTATTTAATTTTATTGAATTTATAGAATAAAAATTGATCTTGATTTAATATTTTAAATAGGATTATCTGATTCATTTAAGGAAGACTAAAGATCTAGGATGATTGAGGTAAGTAGATCTTATGCTCTTTATTTATTTTTAAATGATCATGTTTCTATGCAAAAAATCGTTATTGATAAAATTATATTTTTCATAAATTAAGGATCAGTATATGTAAAGTCAAAAATCATGTTTTATTATGAGCATTGATTTTATGAATGTATTCTATAAAAATAACATGATTATGAAGTATGAATTTCATTATTTTTCCCATCTATGTATATGTATGTAAGAAGAAAAAGATATAAGGATTTCAAAAGCTCTCAGATAGCTATGAACAAATTCCTTCAGAAAGATCGACATCCGGAGCTAGCATCCACACGAAACATGGCCCTGCCAGTGGGTATAAAGTTGGCACATGAATCAAGAATTTTGTCGATTAAGAAATATGGCCCTATTACGGGTATAATAGTGACCTTAGCACAAATATCTGGGAGCAATGTTTTGAAACTTGACATGAATACATGATAAAAATGATTTATGATTCATGATTGTGAAATATACATGATTTTATGCATACATGATTGGTTTATGACTCGTTTTATTATATGCTCTATGAAATACTTTATTTTGTATTATCTGTTATTTTCTAAATGTTACATTATCGTGGAAAACTTATGCTTGATTCGATAAGGAAGCGCAAGTTCTACTTACTGGGCTAGTGTAGCTCATATTCTTTTTATTTTTTTTTTATTTGAACAGAGGAATAATGTTAGAACTGGCAAAAAGAATTTAGATTTGGAGATCTGCAATGCAAGCTTGAAAATTTTGTAGATGAGATTTAGGTATATGATGATCACGAACTTATAGTAAGTAATTATGGATTTTGAGATATTGATTTGTATTTGATTTTGGATTTAGATGCTTTGAATCAATATTGGTTTAATTATCTGATGAATAAAGGAATTAAATCTTTTTATTTGATGGATTTTAGCTGATTATGATTGATTGGTTTCGTGTTATTGTGGGCTCCATCCTTCGGTAGCATGGCCGTGTTATGTCTCAGATTTGGAACGTGACATTTTATGGTATAAGAGCTTAGGTTATCATCATTGGGGATTATGATATAAGTGATTAGGATATGATAGAATAATATCAGAGCTTAGGTTTAAGATCACTGAGATTACGAAGTGATATCAAAATTTATGTATGATTAATAGGACATGACAGAGTGGAGTATGATGGATAATATCAGAGCTTAAGATTATGATCATTAAGGACGTGATAGAATGATATAAAGTTTAGGTTATGATCATCAGAGAATATGATTTAAGTGGTATTTGAGCTTAAGGTTATCATTATTCAGGATTGTGACTTTAGTGATATTTGAACTTGAGGCCAAGATCATGAGGAACATGATAGATATAAAAGAAAAGATTCAATAATTTGATTTCGAATCAATAGGTATTAGGATGAAATTTATACATAAGTAGCATATGATGTCTATAATAGAATTGACGAGTTATATCTTAGATTTCAATTAGCAGGGTTGACCTGAGTACGAGAAGTGTTGACTCTGGAATGAAGTGGGAGGTATTGATATGTTATATTGGGTATATTCGATGACATTAGAATGTTAAACCTATATGGATAAAGGACATGATAACTTTGCTGATTTTGATGTTAATTTTTTTGCAAAGAAAGGTTGGTTTGCAAGTTGTCTAAATGATTGTAAGGTAAATCGAAGGTTAACTCAAATTAATTCTAGACATATTGGATTCTTGAGGAGTGGTGAAGCTTATATAATAAGTTCAAACATAGAAAGTGGATGAAGATTTAATTTTGATGTGCTATTCCTAAGAGATAGTAATGACAAGGAAACATTAAATTTTACCTTAAATTTTATATGAAATCTGAAAGTTGGATCTATCTTTGATTGATTTAACATACAAAGATATTTTTATTTTTGATAGACTTAGATAATTTGATAAGTTGAGATCAGAGTGCGCAGCAAAAGCGTGATGGTCTGAATTGATTAGAAATATTAATCCTTTAAATCAAAAGATATTATGAAATATGTTAGTTATAAATAAGGAAGGATTTTATTGATAATAAAAGGATGCTAGAGAGAAAATCTATCTGATCAAGGAAAAACTCAAGGCAGCACAGGGATAGACAGAAGAGTTGGGCAGATAGAAAAAGAAGAGAATTAGAATTTCAGGTCGGTGATCATATTTTTCTAAAAGTATCACCTACAAAAAGTGTCATGAGGTTTGGGAGACATGGCAAGCTGAGTCCGCGATATATTGGATCTTTTGAAATTTTGAGTCGAGTAGGAGATGTTGCTTACGAACTCCCCTTACCATCGGATTTATCTAAAGTGCACAATGTCTTTCATGTTTCACCACTGAGAAAATTTGTACCTGATTCAAATAATGTGGTAAAGTATGAGCCATTGCAAGTTCATGAAGACTTAACTTATGAAGAGTTTTCCCTCCGAATTGTTGATTGAAAAGAGCAAGTGCTAAGATGACGCATCATTCCATATGTGAAGATTCATTGGAGTAATCATGAGGAGAGAGAGGCTACTTGAGAGCTTGAAGATGATATGAAGACGAGATATCCACACTTATTTGAAAATGAATGTATGTTAAATTTCGAGGATGAAATTTTTTTAAAGGGGGTAGAATGTGATAACCCGGCCTGTTGGGCCTAAAGCCCATTAAGCCCACCAGAAAAAAAAAAGGGGAGAAGACTCCCGATCGGAGTCTTCTTCTTCCTCGATTCCGATTGAAAATCGAAGTCCTAGGGCCATTGAAGGATCCTAGGATGAGCCCTATAAGAACCTCCCTCTTCTCCATGAGAGGACATAGCAATCACTGACGATTGCCGGTGTTTCCTCTCCGATTTCTCCGATTGGAGCCACAGCCCTCGATTCGTGCTCGCCGTGATTTCTCACCGGCGGGGTCATCGGAGGCTGAGGTAAGCCCTTCTTCCTCTTCCTCTCTCCTCTCTCCTTTTTTTCATGCCTCGATGCACAACTGCCGGTGACGGGTGTCACCGGATTTTGTCGGAGAAGGGACTCCCTGTTTGGTCTCTTCTTCTCTTTGATTTTTTGGCACCGGCGATCACTGCCGACTGCCTGCCTTGGCCTCTCCGAACTCGAGAGGGTTGCCCCCTGCTGTCGGCCTTCGTCGTGCCGGCTGCGGCTCGGACAGTCGATCAAAGGGAGGGGACCTGTCGGTCTCCTATTTCGGCCAGGAAAGACCACGGGAAGAAAAGAAAAGAAAAAGGAAGGAAAAAGAAAAAGAAAAGGAAAAAGAAAAAGAAAAGAAAAAAAAAGAGAGAATTTTCTCTCTTTCCTCTTTCCCCTCTTTCTCCCTCTTTCCCTCTCTTCTCTCTCTACTTTCTCTCTTTAAAAATTTTCTCTCTTCTCCTTTCTCTCTCTAAGAAAGACTTGTAGATCATGTATTGACCCATCTTTTTCTCTTCTAGGGACCTATGACCCCGAATCGATTTAGTGCCTGGGTGGTCTATCGGATTGATCACCCAATTAATCACTTTCTGTTATTATTTAATTTTATTGAATTTATAGAATAAAAATTGATCTTGATTTAATATTTTAAATAGAATTATCTGATTTATTTAAGGAAGACTAAAGATCTAGGACGATTGAGGTAAGTAGATCTTATGCTCCTTATTTATTTTTAAATGATCATGTTTCTATGCAAAGAATCGTTATTGATGAAATCATATTTTTCATAAATTAAGGATCAGTATATGTAAAGTCAAAAATCATGTTTTATTATGAGCATTGATTTTATGAATGTATTTTATGAAAATAGCATGATTATGAAGCATGAATTTTATTATTTTTTCCATCTATGTATACGTATGTAAGAAGAAAAAGATATAAGGATTTCAAAGGCTCTCAGATAGCTATGAACGAATCCCTTCGGGAAGATCGACATCCGAAGCTAGCATCCACACGAACATGGCTCTGCCAGCGGGTAGAAAGTTGGCACATAAATTAAGAACTCTGTCGATTAAGAAACATGACCCTATCACGGGTATAATAGTGACCTTAGCACGAATATCTGGAAGTAATATTTTGAAACTTGACATGAATACATGACAAAAATGATTTATGATTCATGATTGTGAAATATACATGATTTTATGCATACATGATTGGTTTATGACTCGTTTTATTATATGCTCTATGAAATGCTTTATTTTGTATTATCTGTTATTTTCTAAATGTTGCATTATCATAAAAAACTTATACTTGATCCAATAAGGAAGCGCAAGTTCTACTTACTGGGCTAGTGTAGCTCATATTCTTTTTGTTTTTTTTTGTTTGAACAGAGGAATAAGGTTAGAACCGGCAAAAGGAATTCAGATTTGGAGATCTGCGATGCAAGCTTGGAAATTTTGTAGATGAGGTTTAGATATATGATGATTACGAACTTATAGTAAGTAATTATGGATTTTGAGATATGGATTTGTATTTGATTTTGGATTTACATGCTCTGAATCAATATTGATTTAATTATCTGATGAATAAAGGAATTGAATCTTTTTATTTGATGGATTTTAGCTGATTATGATTGATTGGCTTCGTGTTATCGTGGGTTCCATCCCTCGGTAGTATGGCCGTGTTATGTCCCGGATTTGGGGCATGACAGTATTTCTCTATAAACATTATTAGTATTGTGATATTATAATTATATTATCATGATTTGGCGATGATGTTATGATGATTATCAAATTGTAACCACACAATATAGTATGCAATCTCCATATGCAAATTTGTAAAAGCTTGTCAACCTTCTAACCAAGATTTTAAATTTTGTGGACGGAGTTGTCCTAATTTTCTCATGAAATAGGACACACTACCATCCCGCCCTGTTTCGATGCTTAGGATAGAGAATATTTCAAGACATCCCGCTCAAGACATTGGGATGATAGTGGGACAGTTCTGTCCCAAATTATGAGATGGTACCTCATTTTGGTATGCTACATGATGCTCTATTAGGATCTGAATCTTTGCTTCTAACTTTACTATTTAAGTAAGTCAATATAATTCGTATATGACTTTCTTTCCCGCTGATTATACTGTATGAAGTCTGAAGCAAGGACCCTTTTGGGGTTTTCTTTGGCCAATATAAGGCCAAAAATCAGTTTGCTCTAATGTATCTGCCCTTATTTCAGGCAAATCAACAGATTCCTGGGCTTTATCATGGCAGCATTTTTATAGATGCGAGCTTCAAATCATCAAATTCTTCGGCATCCACTCAAGAAAGAAAAAGATGCATTCCCATACCTCATTAGTTGCAGGTCATCTCAAATTCCAAGTGCACGCTAAAATTGGAAATTTGACTAGCCTATGATTGCCATGGAACAGAATAAGACTAGGCTTGTGGACTTTGCAGTTTGCTTGCTATAGATTTTATTCCTCATTGATAACGTAGCGGGCAGCAAAGAGCTCAGAACATATTGGATCTCCTTTATGCTTGCTTTAGGAGACATGACCAGCTATAATCTGACAAATATTCTTCATATCTAAAAAGAAAGCTGAAAGAAAAGCAACATTTGGAACATTGGTAGATAACTTTCCATTAAAACCTTTAACCGGGTGGGAGAGAATAACGAACTTTAGGATAGCTCGCTCATGCTTCATGACAAATCATTCATATCGGTCACACCAAAATTGTTGTTTAATTCCAATTTCCTTTGCAATGTGCTTATATTAAGCAAAACTTTAATAAAATTAATGTAATATTAAATGCTCCAAAAAGTCAGGTTGTCAAATGAGCAAACCATTCGCAAGCCAATCCTATTCAACTCAAAATCCAGCTTGAGTAGCAGATGAGCCATGCTAGAACCATAATCTAGGCTTATATTTGAGCTGAAATAAGTAGCATACAATTTCAGTTCAAATCCTTATTTCATGTCAAGGAAACAACTTCATTAGAAAGAGATTTCTGTCCATGGTGATCATCTGCAGTTGCTGAGATGGGGTTTCTTTCATGGACGCATTTGGCTAACTCATGAGCCACCAATAACAATGTCTAGAAGTCTCCCTTTCTATTGGATAGGTAGTGAGGTAGTGCACATCAACTAAGACTCAGTCTCTAAAGCAGTATTTCAGACTCTGCTATGACAAGCCCTGATGATATCGAGCGTATTGCAAATGCAATCCACTTCAAAGTTCTTGAATCCAAAAACAAATCCATGTTCTCACAGCCATTCACATTGCTTAGATAAGCTTGTAACAGATCTAACATTCTGGCAAGCCGCCAACACTTGCACCTTTTTTTTTCATTTTGGACTTTTGACTCCCATTCCATCCATTTTTCTAGGTTGTCCAAATCCACCATCAATGTTTGCTTTGAAGTTAAAGATCCACCAGAAATTGGAGTGGATCCACTTGGAAGCTAAACTAAGAATTGCTAATTCCTCAATCACTATGAAGTCCATGCCATACGTTTCTGACGTTTCATATGCTTTGAAATAACACGGAGCGTGTACTATAAATTGAAGCCCAAGTCCTCACCACAAAACAACTTGCTTGCAGCCTTCCATTATGAACCAACAAAGACTACCTCCCATTCCCATTAGTCGTTGATTACTTTACCACTCACAAAGCTTGTAAAAAATTCTTTGTGGGAATCACCTAAAATTAATATTGATAATAGATTAGTGAATCTGCGAGCCACACAGCTCTAATCAAATTAGGGGTTTTAAGTGCCAGTTGGTACATCCCCACCGATTTGGACCACGAAAATTTACCGCATTTGAGGCTTCCCTCCCTCCGTCTTCCAAAACCAGAAACACTTGTTCCTATTTTTGCCAGGCAATCGGAACAGCATAATAGAGTATATCAGGGCGGATACGCCCCCAGGACTGACTGATCATGCTTTTTAAAAACTATAGAAACTGTGTTAATCATGCACTGAGAGCATCGAAGACATGAACAAAATAACTAAAAAAATCTGATACTATCTACAGAGAGAATGAATATACCAGTACTCTTGTGGGATACATGTATCCCATGAATGCTAGAAACATCCTGAATTGGTACCGGAAAACAGCAAGGTCATAGAAACCATGAGACACTCGAGTCTTTGCGTGGTCATGCTGGCAAACAAAGATACCTGAGTTTACAAATTTACTTCAAGTTGAATAGTTGAAGCCAGCATTCCTAATATTATTGAAACCTTTCTAAGTAAACTAATACCCATCAGAGCCTCCATGCCAAGCCAATAAATCTATCACAAACTCCAAGTGGACCAAACCATTTTCCTTTTTATCATGAGAATAACAATAAGTGCACCAACAAATGCCAAGTACTTAGTGTAGCACCTTCAAAGGTTCAAACACCAAACCTTCTCCGCACATAGATGGGCACAACCACTGGTTTATGATCCAGTTTGCCAAATGGACCATACATGAAGAACAATACTTTGCATTTAATTGATCTTAACTGCAAGGGACAATCGGCTAATGTACCACTCAACTGGAATTATCACACAATGAACCAGAGTAAATCTCTCATATATTCTTTCGAAAGAATGTTCTATTATTCTTAATATTCTTCTTCAGACGCTATTTTACCATAACATAAGAATACCATGGACTGCACAATGAGCTGCACATGAACTTGATGAAAGACAATTTCAAATTCGAAGAAGTGCTGGGACTGAAACACCTACTCTACAGAATCAAAGATCACTGAGGCGAAAACCTCAACCTAATAATTACAATAGTATGTAAAGCAAACTCTTTCTCAGGCTTCTACCTGTACAAACTGGGAAACTTAACAACATTATATTTGAGGGGACAAAAATAACAAACAATAACTATATTCTGCATTATCCATGATGAGTATATTCCACGTCCTATCAAAAATGATATCTATAATTTTCGCAAGAGTGGTCAAAAAGCAAGACCCAGAAGTATGATATCCCTCCTTTTTGAAGGTTCCTAAAGGGCTAAAATGCAAATGAATCACAGCAAACTGTTTGAACTTTGAAGCATACGAACCACTGTCTGAAATAAAATATAATAGGCATACAGATAAGCAGAAACAGTAAATCATTTTGCATTTTATTTAATATTCAAGGTACAAAAGCAATCATGTAAAAGAATTAAAGGAATCGAAAGGGTAGACTGACCTACAATACAGTGGAATGCCCACCTACAAGAATTGATCAATCAATATTGTACAATTGAATTATCAAAGATCCCCTATCTTCTTTGGCAAGGTTCCCTGCCCCACAAAGGTAAAAATACTCACTGATGCTGAGAACCCCAGCAATCCAGTCATGCCAGCACCTCTATTAGGAGCACGAAGACTCAATTAGTCGAGTCTCAGTCCTAAACAATGTTAACTGATTTGCCACCCTTAGTCCATTCTCTTCTGATTTCTGTAGTTAGAGAACCGTTAGAAGTTCAAGTTAGCACCAACCTGACTCATCATGCTTCAAAGACTTCACATTCTGACAATCTGCCCTGCTCAACACCACCATTAGCAAATAACGGGACTCTAACCTTCAGATCTTTTGGCCTGAAATCCATAACCGGTGATTCCCTGATGGCGTCCCTCAGGTTAGAATGGTGAATTTCTATTCTGTTTTGCACTCTAACTTTCAGTTTTATAGCATCATTATCCTTTGCCAACTTTGCATCCCATGGAGGTTGCCTATCCTTTAATGATGGAACATGCACAGCTGTTCCATCTGAATGAAGCCTTCTCAATCGTTTGAACACCTGGCAGCATTAAGGCATGTTTTAGTACTGTAGGAAGGGAACAAAAACAATCGAAGTAATATTGATAACCATGTGTTCAGTTTCCTCCAAACAAAAGAATCATTGCAAGGTCAGTTAACACTATAAAAATAATGGCTGAAAGAACAAAATTGATTGCAATGTACACGAACAGAGACAAACTCATGCATACATTGTGCAAACACACTATGCTACACAAGCTACTCCTTGACCCCACACACCTTTGCTGCTAATCCCACAACTCCGTCTGCTCCACCCATAAGATCAGCCCTCCCTAGCAAACCCCCACATAACTGAATCATGACCATAACCATTCAGCCTTATCCCAATTACATGTGATCTCACAACCCCCCACATCCCCAAGCAAACCTTACCCTATGTTTGCATCTGTCCACCCCTCTAGATCCTGTGAAACTTTCGTCCTAACCTACTCCACTCCTCACTCATGCTGCTGACACCACCTCTAGCCTAAATCTTAGAAACCATGGCAGGCTAGTCAGAAGTGATTACAGGTGAAGGGGGAAATGACAGGTTGCAAAATGTGGATATAGGCCTAAAGGTTGGTTGGCACAAAGGTAGTCAGACACATAAGTAGGTGAGGGTCAAAGCGTGGGCAGAAGAACAAGAAGGAAAATAGGGGAGGCTTCAGATGAAGTGAGGTGGATCTTTGACTTCAAACAAACAAACCTTTCAAATCCAAAATCAGTTTTTGATTTAAATGGGAACCACCTAGAACAATAAGAAAATGCCAATTGCAGCCCTTCTCCAGACATCAATACTTCATTTCTTAACATAACAACTAATCTCCCATCTAGTATCTATCCAATGGTAACCTCTAACTAGAACTCACTGGAGGTAGAACGATACAGAGAGCCAGAGGTGCAGGGAAAAACTGAAAAAACAACACATCTCTTAAAGGTTATCTCCTAATTGTAAAATCACAAGGAACCCCCATTCAAAATGGAGCCATTGACTAATTCATCCAGTTGTTTAAAACATCTAAAGAAGCTTTTGGTTAAACTGATGAAAGGGAGAACTTGAGGATCAGCACAAGATAAAGCACTAGAATAATGTCAACAAACTAAAATATGGGAGACAGTAATCTGATGCAGAACTCAGACAATAGCTATACAACCTGCTCTGATTTTCAAGAAAGTAAAATCTAAATTAAAATCAGCTGATGGTAACAAGTCAGTAAACTATTTGAGCACATATGATTTGCTAGGTTAGCTACAGTTTCCCTAAATAAAAAAGAAAAGAAGAACAAGAATTATCAGGTTAGTGTTAATGCATGTAAACACTGAACCTACATCATAGCATGCCCTATTATTTGATTTCCAGTTATGTTGTGTACACATCACCAAGGTGACCGAATCCACCACACACATGTAAAATTGGACTACTGCTGTAATTATTGGAAGAAATACATTGCTTAACTCCATAACATCCACATCCTTTTCTGTGGCTTCAATGAATATACAATGCATATAAAGCCACAGTTGCCCCCATGTATCATGACAGTCTAAATTTTATGCACCGCATGTCACACAAGCTTACCAAGCATAACAATGTCAATCTTTACTTCATTCAAATCATCATTTCCCTGAGATGCCCTCTGTCACATGTGTCCCTTGGACTTTAAGCTGATTGTTTCCTTAAGTCATGTGCTCTCAAGATTTATCCTTTCTTATCAAACATCACCTATTGAGAGTAAGGTATGAAACATGTGATAGCATAGTGTATATATAAAGTGTACTTAATATCAGATGTCCACAGATTCTATCACAATCTTGTATTGTATTACAATTAACACAATGTGACTCTATAGATGTTATTCATGCAAACATAGCTTCTTTCCAGCTCTTGTTTACTGTGTTTAAAAAAAAAAAACAATCAGGTGTGAAATCCTATCCAGAAGAAGACATTATAATATACCTTCCTTTCAGGAAGACTTGAGCTCGCCTTGTCGTTTTCTCTTTTCCTTGCTAATTTCAAAGTTGACCTGCGTTTAACTCGGAATATTTCAGAATCAGAATTATCACTGTCTTGTAGGATCGAAGTACCACTGGAACCAGATTGGTGGACAGATGTACATCTATCAGATAATGAAACTAGTTGAATGGGTCCACAAGCACTGCCTGAGACATTTCTGGAATGCTTGGTAGCGACTAACTTTACTCTGTCAGAATTTGTACATCCCTGCATAAGGAGATGAATAGTTTTATTTCTGGAAAATAACATATAATTGGTCAAAATGAATAAAAAGTCTAATATACTATACAAAACTGAAGAAAAATGCAACAAGAGAAACAATTAGTATCTTACATCATTGTTCAGTGAAAAGCCATCAAGTAGGTCTTGAGATGATGCTGCAGAGGAAGGTATAGAATCTACTGCATCATAATTGCTGCACTCCCCTTGTAGAACACAATGTAAACCTTGTGAATGGACATCAGGTTGTGCAACAATTCCAGGACTTGCTTTGAACTTTACGTTGCAATATGGCTGATATCCACCTCCTTCAGTAGAAAGGAAAAAGTTTGGCTGCAGACACAGGTCATCATCTTCTACTTGTTTCTGAAACTCCCCTAATATTCCATCTTCCTGCTCAAACTTCTGGGATACAGCCACCAATTCCCAAAAGTCCTCCTTCAGAAAGACAAAACGATTGCCACCACAAGGACAGCTTTTTATCTCTTTCCCTGACATTGAAAAATATGATATTATCAAATCAGTTAGAAAATCATTTATGCACAGAGACAAAACCAAACAAAATATAGGACTAATTTATACCATGATGAATGCAGATAGGCTGTGCACTACATTGGCACTTAACATAAGAAATATAGCAGTCACGTTGGCAAAGGCTGCAGAGTACTGTCCCAGGAACATTTGGAGAATAGAACATGCAAGCTCCTAATTTCATCAGCGACCAGCAAGCAAAGTGCTGGGTTCGCATTAATTGCACAAAAGAAACCTTGATGCACTGTTGAGAAGACAAATCTTTAACTAGCGGAGGAGGAATTGTGGGATCAAGATTTGACAATCTCTTGTAAAGAAGCATTGCTTCCTTGCATAGGAGCTCCTCATATGGAACTAATGGTATCCTGTTAAGAAGTGCATATTGCCGCCTAGCCACAAACCCAAATGGAAACCAATCACCAACAGCAAAGTTCACTGCTTCTCCACAATTGAAGCCTAAAGTTTAACCAAAAAGAACAGTAAGTTGGAATAATTTGCAAGTACAAATATGATTGCTTGATGCATTTGCATAACTTTGGTTTGTTGCATGAAACATGGCAACAAAAACATCTCACCGTGACTAAAACCTGCATGATATGCTCGAGGAAAGGTTATAATAAACTCTCCAGGTCCCTGTACGGCTTTATAGACAGGAACATTGTGCTCAAACAATATATTTGGTGGAAACATTGTTGTCTTTCCTAAAAGAATGTTGAATGCTGTACCATCTCCATTAGAAGATAAGATCTCATGAGCATATACATGCTTTTGAACCACCTTTTCAAAGTTAGAAGCTGCATGACCTGGAACACCATACCAAGTTTTAGATGCTCCACAGTGATGGTAGTTGATGCTGCCAAAGAATGGTCAACAATAAAGTTATTCATGTCACAACATAAAGGACAGAAAGAAATGCTGGCTAGGATACTAAAGGTTATTCTTCGTACCTATACAGGTAGTGATCTTCCACATGCCAAGCAAACATACTAAAGAGCATGCCAATGTATAGCATAGGATCTGTTACACCCTGTAATGAATCATAAAAGATACAGAAGAAACTGAGAACATGAAAAGATAATTGTCAGTCTTTAAAAAGTTCAAATGATCATTTGCATACCGGAATAGCTGCCCCCAGAAGTCGCAATACAGAGTTGGGAAGTCGAGAAAGCCTCTGAAAACAATAATAAACATTAATAAAATTAAGTAGCAAAACCTCCTCTTAATAAATGTGCAGAAAACTACCATGTTGAATTAAGTAGAAAACATATTATGAGAGTGAATTGGATATCCTAAAAGAATTTACTCAAAAATACAAACATACAGGCCACAATTCCTGAGTATTTGTTCCATTTTATTTCAGCCAAAACTGAAATGCTTATCTCCATCATGGATTGAGGTATCACAAGTTAGTATCTTGATGGCCTGCCACTGGATGGCATATACCATGTCATGCAATACCAGTGCTTGGCATGCACTAGCATGGCTGCGTGCCAAGCACCAGCAGACAATTAGTATTGCACTGGTGTCATATGCCAGCAAGCCATTGGTGCATAAGGTACCATAAAATATGTATGTGCCAACTAACACTTTAATTTATGGTGTCTATTACACCACAAACCTATTGTCTATGTTGATATATGACACGGCCGCACATTCCATAGAGCATAGCCCCCAACAATTTCAAATAAGTTGGTACCAACAATAATCATAAAGTGTCCAGCAATTCAATGAAATTGACCCTAACCCCTACATTTTCCCTGATTTTCACTAATTCAATCTAATTTTCTTAAATTAATTACATGATGGAATCAAGATTTTTACCCCCATCCAGATGATTGCACCGCTACAAAATTGAGATCACTAATTTAAGGAGGAAATAAAATAAGAGAGGAGTAAGGGACAAGGACAACTAGGTTGCGATCTCTAGCATCCCGAATTCAATTAAATATGAATGGCAACCAGCAAGATCAACCCAGGGTTCAATCTGAGTAGGAACAACATAATCAAGGTTGTTGATGGCTCAATCCATTAAGGCCGGATGAGAATCGGCGGGCAGCTGGCCATTGCGGAAATTGAATGGTGGAGATGGCACTATGGAGAGGAGAGAGAAAAAGAGTCTTGAGTACGGGAGTGGATAGGGAAGTTAGGTTGGGTCCTTATCCTAGGACCAGTAGTGCAGCCACAAGGTAGGCAAAAGACCCACCCTATCAGCCTCTTGTGCACTCGAGTATGAAGAAAGGAAGGGAGAAGAGAGAGAGAGATCATCGGCTACAATGGCTGCGAGGACAGCGACACCAAGAGAAAAGGAGAAGGGGAGATGAAATAGGGCAATCTCAAGCTAAAAATAGGAGATCTCGACCAAGAATAGGGCCGATCAGGGCGAGGAGCTTAGGTCATCCACCGATCAGGTAGCATGGTCTAGCCATCATGTTGGCAAGATGGGCAGCAATCAGAAGGGGAAAGGTGGCTAGAAGCCTCAGATTTGCTGAGACAGGGCATGCCCCATTTTGAAGCAAAGCTACCAAGCCGAGCTTGGGATCAACCGTTGCCCATGCAATGAGATCCAACAAGCGTGCAGGATCACAACCTCCACAGGATGAGGGAAGGAGATCCAAGGGAAAAAGAGAAGAGAAGGGGGTCTTTTGGGCTCAGTCTCATAGCAATAGGGGACATCCTATCTCAATATAAGGCCACCAAGTTGGGCTCAGGTTGACTACCGCCGAACCGGAAGACCCAGTGAGCATGCCAGCAACCATGAGTATCCTATAAGGAGAAAGAAAGAAAGGTGGAGAGAGAATGAAAGGGAGGGGATCCAACGGGCTCATCTTTGAAACAGAGGATGTAGAAGGGCTTTAGTTATTCCTTGGATTCCAGTGACGATGATGAGAGATCAAGGGTTGAGGTAGCTAGAGGAGATAGTGGATCAGAAGATCCTTGCTTCGATGGAGGAAAATTGAAGGAGCAATATGCATGGAGTGATTGATTCGGGCATTTTTGCACACCCTCACCATCCGATCCTTGATAACAACTAAGCCAAGATCCTCTCGAAGGTCATGCCATGAACATTATGCATGGGTAGGGCTTCAGCCTAGCCACAGGAATTGCGTTGCTCGGTCAACTTTTGAATTCCTCCTAGCGGCAAGTTCGCCAGGTGGACTAGCTCAACACGACTGAGTTGAGATAGAGTTCGAAATTAAGTCGAAGAAGTGAGTTGGGTATCACATCCTTCCCTCCTCAAAACAAATTTCATCCCGAAATTGACATACCTAGGCCTTCAAAATCTAAGTGTGCTTAGCCCTCATTTTATCCTTGAGTTCTCAAGTAGCCCCCCTCTCAGAATGTTTGCTCCACCAAACTTGGACAAAGGGGATATGATGAGACATCTCAAGATTTGATCCTTTCTATCTACAATCTAAATAGGGTACTCTTCATAAGCTAATATTCATGAAGTTGCAATGGCTCAAATTCCACTACGTGGCTAGAGTCTGATACATACTTCCTCATTATCAATATATGGAACACATTGTACACTTCAGATAAGAGTGGTGGAAGTGCTAATTGATGTCACTTCCCCACTCTATCCAAAATTTCAAACAAACCCACAAATCAAGGACTCAGCTTGCTATGGATTCCAAACCTCATCACACCCTTTGTACGAGAAACCTTCAAGAAAAAATAGTCCCCTACTTGGAATCCAAGCTCCCTCCTATTATCTGCATAGCTCTTCTTCCTGCTTTAAGCTATGCAAAGCTACTTTCTGATGAACTGCATTTTTTCTACAGTCTACTATAGAAGTTCATGACCCAATAATGTTTTCCCCCACATCATCCCAACAAATAGGACTTCCCGCCATACAATGGCTTGAAAGGTATCATCTGTATGCTTGTTTGGTAGCTATTATTGTAGGCAAACTCTACCAAAGGCAAATGGCTATCCCAAGCACCTTCAAAGTCCAAGACGTAGGCTCTCCATATGCACTTGAGGATCTGAATGGTTCTTTCGAACCGTCCATCTATTGTGGGTGAAAAGCTATGCTGAAGTTCAATTTGGTCCCCATAACTTTATGCAAATTCTTCTATAACTAGGATACAAATTTGATGTCGCTATCCAACAAAATAGTAACCGGAACCCTATGTAATCTCACATTCTGCTTTATATATAGGTTTGCCAAGCTCTCTAAAGCAAGACCAACTTTGAATGGTGAGAAGTGTGCCGACTTTGTCAATTGGTCAACAATCATCCGCACAGCATCAATATGCTTAGGGTCTGGATCGACCAACCACAAAGTCCATGGGGATGTGTTCCCATTACCACTAAGGGACAAGGAGAGACTTAATGGTCCTGTAAGTCACTAATACTCAACTTTCAAGTGCTGACAAACCGACACTTTATCACATGCTAAGCAATATCTCTCTTTATATCATTTGGCTAGGAACTTTCCCTCAAATCTCTATACATCTTAGTGCCTTCCGGCTACAGCATGCGCAGAGCTATGAGCTTCCTTCAAGATCTCTTTCTTTAGCTCTGAAATCTTAGGGATATAGCCTATCATCAAACCTCATGGTGCCATCCCCTTCTACACTGAATTCCAAGAAAGTACCCAATTCCACTCTAATCTTCTACAATTTTGGATCTTCTCTCTTCGAAATTTTTATCCTTTCAATCAAAGCAGATTATACCTCGTGAGAGACAAGTCAGGCTTCAGAATTAGATACCTGCACCTCAATACCCAATCTTTGCAAATCTTCCAAAACTTGCCTTTGCAAAGTGATAAAAACTGCAATCTTACTCAAAGATTTCTGCTTGGAGCATCTGTCACAACATTTGCTCTCCTTGGATGATCGCTGATAGTCAAATCACAGTATTTTAGCAACTCCAACCACAATTTATCTTAGGTTCAGCTCTTCCTGGGTGAAAATATACTTCACTCTTATGGTCTGTGAATATCTCATAGGGCTCCTATATAGATAATGCCTCCAAATTTTTAAGGAAAAAACTACAATTGCCAATTCTAAATCATGAGTGGGGTAATTCTACAGTTTCTACTCATATAGTTTCAATTGTTTGAAGCCATATGCCACCACCTTTCCATTCTACATCATTACACGGCCCAAGCCCTTCCAAGATGTATTGCTAAAGATGGCGAAACATTCTATCCCAGATGGAATAGTTACAATTCAGGTTGTCCCTAACCACTTCTTCAGCTCCAGGAAGCTCTTCTTGTACTCCTCTGTGCAATCAAAATTAATTTGCTTCTGAGTCGGGCAACACAGAGGCATGGCAATGCCAAAGAATCCTTTGATGAATCTTCAATTGCATCCAACCAACCCCAAGAAGCAGCACACCTCAGACACAATGGGCCGACCCCACTCCACAATCGCCTTTGCTTTCTTTGGATTCATGGAAATACCATTCTTGGATATTACATGTCTGAGGAAAGAGATGCAATCGAGCCAGAATTCATTTGCAGCTTGGCATGAAGCTTTTTCTCTTTGAGAGTTTGCAACGTAGTCCCTGGATGCTTCTTGTGCTCCCTTCAATTAGACCAATATGTCACCAATAAATACCACCACAAATTGGTCCAAGAAAGTTTAAACACCCTTGTTCATTAGATCCATGAAACTTGTAGGTACATTTGTCAGTCTAAAAGGCATCTCCAGGAACTCATAATGCCCATATCTTGCTCTAAATGCCATCTTAAGAACATCATCAACTTTAATTTTAAGCTGGTAGTAGCCTAAGGAAAGGTCAATTTTTGAGACGACCGGCATCCCCTGCAATTGGTTGAACAAAACATCTATCTTTGGTAGGGGATACTTGTTCCATATTGTTACTTTTTCGGTTCCCGATGATCAATATAAAGATGGAAACTCCCATCCTTTTCACAAACAATACTGGACCTCTCTAAGGAGAAACACTTGTCTATCCAATAGTTTCTGTAACTACTCCTTTAGCTCCTTTAGCTTAGTTGGAGCCATTCTGTATTAGTCTTTGGAGATAGGACTAGTGTTTGAAACCAAATCAACAAAAAATTCAATTTCCCTATTAGGAGATAACCCTGGTAGTTCATTAGAAAAACATCAGGAAAATCTCTTACAATAGGGATGTCCTCCAATTTCAGCTTTCTGCTAAGTCTCTTACAATGGTCAGAAATCCTTCACATCCCTAAGATCACCTTTGGTGGAGGACACATCCTGCTACTTACAAGACAATTCCTAGCCACATAACTGAAATTTCACTTTCTTCTAAAAACAGTCCACTATGACATGATATGCTGCTAACCACTCCATCTCGGAAATCACATCAAAAGTTGGCATATCCATGACTAATAGGTTCTCCCCGAATCCTCAATGCTTAACAAACAAGTCTTGCATACTGAGTCTACCAAGATAAGGCCTCCAATTGGAGTGGAGATGCTCCAATCAAAGCCTAGTGTGGTACAATCAACATCATAGTGCCATGAAAAAATGGGTGGCACCAAGGTCGAAAAGAATATAAGCACACACAGCTAACAACCTGACCACATTTGCCATACAACATAATTCTTAGCTACACCCTAACTTAGGCCATGCTAAGATATGCAATTCCTTTAAGACAATCATTTAGTGTTCACAACATAAGGAAAGGGAGATAAGGAACTGATCACAATATCTGTCATGATAGAGTTAGAAGCCCCTGCATCCTATTGGGTGAGTGCATTTACTCATCCCTAGGTTCTGAGCGTCTGCTACTAACCTTCCCCTTGCTACTGTCTTGATTGGGTGGGCTGTGATGCCTGCCGCCCCTATGGCTCCCTTCATGTTGGGACACACAACTTGCTTGTGGCCCTACTGACCATATGTGCAACAAGTCCCCTCAGGCCACTTGCAGTTTCACTGATAATGGGGCACAACGCATTTGTTGCACTTGATGGAGCTCTGAGACTGAGCTCCATCTCCCATGGTAGTAGAGTTCAGCCTCTTGGCTTCTGTTCTGGTAGGTCTACCGCTCTGACCTTGAGAATTACTTGATCGAGTCCTCCTCTTTAGAGTCTTCTCTCTCTCAACCTAGGTGTCATTAAGCCCCATCTCCATGACTAGAGCCTTGTTAACCAAATCAAATAAATTAACCAATCAAATAAATTTACCCATAAATTAATCCAGTCAAATAAATTAACCAAACAGCATGGCTTGCATACATGTATATCTAAATCATGCATCCCCTCAATAAAAGCC
The DNA here is from genome assembly GCF_000442705.2 of Elaeis guineensis. Taxonomy (NCBI): domain Eukaryota; kingdom Viridiplantae; phylum Streptophyta; class Magnoliopsida; order Arecales; family Arecaceae; genus Elaeis; species Elaeis guineensis. The sequence goes on along the minus strand of NC_026008.2, from coordinate 21,048,549 downwards.
TACTAGCCTACACTAATTTTGAGTTAAACCCTAGAACTCTAATACCATAGCTTTGTCACCAAAATTGTCATGCCCCAAACCCACTGGCTAAGTTAATATGTGACACAGCCGCACATTCAATGCAGTATAGCTCCTAACAATTTCAAATAAGTTAGTATCAATAATTATGATAATTAAAGTGTCAAGAAATTCAACAATACTGACCCTAAGCCCTACATTTTCCCTAACCTTCACTAATTCAATTTAATTTATCTACATGAGGGACTCAAGATTTTTATCACAATCTAAGGATTCGAGTGTAGAACCTACACTAGATGACTTCCTATCCGGATGATTGAACCTTGAAGATTTTTCTCGATTCATTCAACTCATATCTCTCAAAAGAAAACTAAAAGAACATGAAAGAATTTTGGAAGTAGGAGTTGAGCCCCCTTTACTTTCATTGATTCTCCACTCTTATAGACTAAGGCACAGAGCCCCTATTTATAATATAGTGAGATCCTCATTTTTATAATTTGAGCAGGATTCTTCTTCTAGTTTAAATAAGACTAGATCTCTAAAAAAAACCTAATATAAATAATTATAAAAAATATTAAAATTTTGTAGGAAGTAGATCCCGACTTCCACATCAATTATGCCTTCTATCGCTCCACCAAATTCTTCATAGATTGGAAGATAATGTCCGATTAAAATCTTTCCTAAAAAGAAAAGTTTTGGTTGGACCAATCTATTTCGGGATCTAAATGAAGGAATTTCAATTCGATTCAACCCTTAGGCATTGGCTTAAATTTGTAGATCTTAAAAATATGCCATGATTTTTTTAAAAAAAAATCACAATCGGACATTGTATGATCAAGTTATGACCTCTTGAAGTTTAGCAAGTGATTTGACTTCCTAATAGGGTAGATTTTACATTTGGACCTTGTTTGACCCTACTCGTAGTGGCCCAAATGGTCTGCATCAAGTTTGAAGATCCTCTTAGATCAAGGTTCCCCTATTTAAGAGATTTAGTTCCCACTAAATTAGAATTGAAAGTAGAAAAATATCTGCTTAAACCACCTAGCTTTGCTCAAAGATGGTTTCTAGCCTTGCTCTTCTTTGCTCTCCAATCTTAGCGAACTACTTGGTCTACTCCCGCATCTAAACTTCGTTGTAGGGGCACTCTTTGTCGTCCTTCCTCATCGACGATGGTTATGGTGACTCATCTCGATTGATCGATTGGTAAAACCAAGAGGCAAGAGTTAGCCACTCATTAAAATCGACTTCTCATACCATCATCACAAACTTACTGCAGACATTAACAAATTGCTTCACCTGGATAACGGTCATAGGGTCTGCATTTCCTTATATTTTGTAGGCTGATCATGAACTCCTTCCCATCTTTTATGAGATGATTCTTCCTCCGCCACTTGTAAAAGACTGCACTCGATCCCAAAGGTACGAACTCTTAAGGATGATCCGACAAACACCCAAAGGAACTACTACACATGTTACCTCATCAATACACCTCTCAATTATGGCGAACTTGAAGGTACATTGCTTGGTGATCTGTCACGCCCCCGACCCGAGATTGTGAATCGAGGGTCGCGGCAACCGCCGCATACTCATGAAGAACTCTCTCCATAAGCATGCAAGGCATCTCATCACGATATCAATGCATCGCAGCGGAATAAATTCAAATAATTATTATTCAACTATAATTCAAGTAATTAAATCAAATGTCTTACATCTAATAAAATTTATTTCGCTAAAAACAATAAAAACAATAGATCTAAGTTCAATGAAGTTGACAATGCTAAATCTCGCCTCTAAAAGCTCTGTCCCAATATTTCTTCCCACGCTCGAAATTAATTATCTAAATCTGAAAAATAGAAAGAAAAGTAATGAGCTAGACAGCCCAGTAAGTAACAAGTATCTCTACCAGATACTCAGATATTATTTAATTTTCAAGAACAATGCTGCAAATAACATAAAAATATATTTAATGCTGATTTAATGCAAATCCAATAATTTCAAATATTTACATATAATAAATCCGATTCGATTCAAAACACTCGAAACTCAACAGCCTTGACTATGACCAATGTTTAACCCCTATTGGCGGGGTCCACAGAATACCAGTGCACAACCCCCACTGGCAGGGTCCAGAAATACCAGCGCACAACCCCCACTGGCAGGGTCCACAAATACCAGCGCACAACCCCCACTGGCAGGGTCCACAAAGTACCAACGTATAATCCCCATTGGCGGGGCCCACTGAAACATAGTTAGGCTGAGAGCATAAATCCGATCTATATCAAAACACTTAGTACCACAATATATATCATAATCTTTCACTAAACATGTGCATAAATCGATATACCATAACATTTCAAAAGCACTTTTCTTTCAAAACATAATTTCATAAATCATGCATAATTTCAGAGAATAATTATTTATTTTCAGAATAAATATGGAATATCTCGAGAAGATGATTCATTACTTACCTTTCACGGAGCACTGAATGAATGGATCGACTAACTTCTAGGAGATTCTTCCGTGCCTATTATCCAAAATTATATTTTTACATTAATTTTAATTCAAAATTAAATCTAACAAATCCCAAAATTTAAAATCTCGCTTAAAATCAGACTCGTCTCTAAACTCGATCAGAATCATCAGATGAGACCTCCCACTACGCTAATCCTAGAGGAATAACTTTAGAGAGAGAGGAATCCATCAAGAGAGAGAAATATCCTAGAGAGAGAAAATTCTAGAAAGAGAAAATAGAGAGAGAAAGTTCAATTCCAGAGAGAGAAAGTCAGGGTTCAGACTGAAAGAAGAGAGAGAAACTCTCTCTCTCATCAATTTCAATTATTTATTTATTTATTTATTTATTTACTTATATATATATATACATATATATATATTTATTTATTTACTTACTTATTTGTTCATATATATATATATATATATATATATATATATTTTATTATTATTTTTATTATTATTATTTTCTTTTTTTTTCTTCTTTTTTTTTCTTCTTTTTCTTCTTTTTTTTTCTTTCCTTTTTTTTTTCTTCTTTTTCTTTTTCTTCTTTTTCTTCTTTTCTTTTTCTTTTTCTTTTCTTTTTCTTCTTCTTCTTCTTCTTTTTCCTTGGTTCCTTCCAGGCCGAACAGGGGACAGTGGGGGTTCTCCGACCTTGACCGGCCGTTCGGGCCACGGCCACCGCGGCGGAGGCCGGCGGCCGACGGGAATCACTCCCCCGGTCACGGAGGGTGGCCGGCGATCAATTCCGATCGCCGGCGCCGGAAACTTCAAGGAAAAGAGACCCAAAAACAGAGGTCCTTTCCCGACCGGAAATCGGCGACTTTTGTTGCCGGCAGTCGCGCACAATTGCACGGGGAGGAAGAAGAAGAAAGAGGAGAAGAAGAGGGGAACTTACCTTAACCTCCGGTGACCTCGCCGGCGAGAAAACACGGCGAGAACCCGAACGATATCCGCGGCTTCGATTTGAGAAAAACGGAGAGAAAGAGAGAGGGAGGAGGTCGATCTTCAGTCTAAAGGGGAAGGGGTCTTCTTATAGAGAGTCCTAGGACTCCGAAGGGTCCTAGGATTCCTGATTTCCATGGGTTTCGCAGGAGAAGAAGACTCCTACCGGGAGTCTTCTTCCCGGTTGCTCTGTTTTTTTTTTTTTTTTGGCTTTGATCTGCTGGCTGGGCTGGGCTTGGTTGGGCTATCACATTCTTCACCCCTAAAAAAAATTTCGTCCTCGAAATTTTTCATACCTGTCACCATTGTATTGGAAGCCTGTGGATTCTGTTGAGTAAGCGCATAAACTCTTCCCTGGGTTTTAGAAATCTGTCCGCCACCCTTATATTGTCCTTCATAAGTTCTTTGGCCAACTTGATTTTCTATATTTAGCGGGCAGCTAACAATTTTATGATCCATCTGACCACATTTGAAACAAGCACCTGTATTCCAGTAGCAATCCTTGTCTGCATGATTTTTGCCACATCTGGAGCACTGCTTATCATCAATCTGTTGAGTCTTATTGTCTACTGTTCCCTTGGCTGATCTTTTGATGTTTTTATTATTCTGCCCTTGTATATCATTTGATCTTGCTCTCTTTCTTTGCCTTCTTTCCCTTTCCATGCGTTCTGCATTGACTTCCCTTTCAATTATCAGTGCTTTGTTTACCACATCTGCATAAGTTGTCAATTCATATGGAACCACTTGTTTTCGAATTTCAGTTCTCAGTCCTATCTCAAACTTGTGAACACGTTCTTGCTCACCATCCACTAATCTCGGAGCAAATTTTGCTAACTCTGTAAATTTTGCTTCATATTCAGTCACACTCATACCCTTTTGCTTCAAATAAATAAACTCTTGCTCTTTCTGGATCCTTATGCTCCGAGGAAAATACTGATCATAGAATGCAATCCGAAATCTTTCCCAGGTAAGTATTTCGCCGTCTTGTTCATGCTTGCGCTGTAGTCGCTGACACCAATTGTATGCTTCTCTTTGTAGTACATAAGCTGCATATCGAATCTTTTCTTCATCAAAACACTCTTGGACAGCGAAAGCCTTCTCCATCTCCATTATCCAGTTATCAGCCTCCAAAGGTTCGGTAGTTCCCTTGAAAGCTGGAGGAGCAAGCTTTTTAAATTCTGAAATGTTGTTCCGTTGTACTGGTTGCTCTCCATGTTGTGGTGGTGGATGCTGATGTTGTTGTGTATCTCGTTGTATCTGCTGTTGTTCAAACATTTGCTGCTGCATTTGTTGTTGCGCTTGTACCATCCTGATTAGGGTCTGCATTAACTGAGCCATATCTGGTTCTTGACGTGCTCTCGAAGTACTCCCATTAGGATCTACAACTCCCTCCTCCTGAGGGGTGCCACTGGTCAGATGGGGAGTGCTACCATCCCGTGGTTGTGATGTCTCTCTTGCAATTCCTTGAGTAGTTCTTGTCATTCTACGGGGAGGCATGGTAACCTTGTGGTAGTAAAACCTTATTAGATTCATTGATCTATTTGTTAGGATGGGTTTATTATGATGCTCAAACTCTAACGTCCCAATATTCCTAATGTCTACCCACCTACACTCATATATGTTAAATTCTATGTGTCATAATTTATCCACTTATGCTCTGATACTATATTAATTGTCACGCCCCCGACCCGAGATTGTGAATCGAGGGTCGCGGCAACCGCCGCATACTCATGAAAAACTCTCTCCATAAGCATGCAAGGCATCTCATCACGATATCAATGCATCGCAGCGGAATAAATTCAAATAATTATTATTCAACTATAATTCAAGTAATTAAATCAAATGTCTTACATCTAATAAAATTTTTTCGCTAAAAATAATAAAAACAATAGATATAAGTTCAATGAAGTTGACAATGCTAAATCTCGCCTCTAAAAACTCTGTCCCAATATTTCTTCCCACGCTCGAAATTAATTATCTAAATCTGAAAAATAGAAAGAAAAGTAATGAGCTAGACAGCCCAGTAAGTAACAAGTATCTCTACCAGATATTCAGATATTATTTAATTTTCAAGAACAATGCTGCAAATAACATAAAAATATATTTAATGCTAATTTAATGCAAATCCAATAATTTCAAATATTTACATATAATAAATCCGATTCGATTCAAAACACTCGAAACTCAACAGCCTTGACTATGACCAACGTTTAACCCCCATTGACGGAGTCCACAGAATACCAGCGCACAACCCCCACTGGCAGGGTCCAGAAATACCAGCGCACAACCCCCACTGGCAGGGTCCACAAATACCAGCGCACAACCCCCACTGACAGGGTCCACAAAGTACCAACGTATAATCCCCATTGACGGGGCCCACTGAAACATAGTTAGGCTGAGAACATAAATCCGATCTATATCAAAACACTTAGTACCACAATATATATCATAATCTTTCACTAAACATGTGCATAAATCGATATACCATAACATTTCAAAAGCACTTTTCTTTCAAAACATAATTTCATAAATCATGCATAATTTCAGAGAATAATTATTTATTTTCAGAATAAATATGGAATATCTCGAGAAGATGATTCATTACTTACCTTTCACGGAGCACTGAATGAACGGATCGACTAACTTCTAGGAGATTCTTCCGTGCCTATTATCCAAAATTATATTTTTACATTAATTTTAATTCAAAATTAAATCTAACAAATCCCAAAATTTAAAATCTCGCTTAAAATCAGACTCGTCTCTAAACTCGATCAGAATCATCAGATGAGACCTCCCACAACGCTAATCCTAGAGGAATAACTTTAGAGAGAGAGGAATCCATCAAGAGAGAGAAATATCCTAGAGAGAGAAAATTCTAGAGAGAGAAAATAGAGAGAGAAAGTTCAATTCCAGAGAGAGAAAGTCAGGGTTCAGACTGAAAGAAGAGAGAGAAGAGAGAGAAACTCTCTCTCTCATCAATTTCAATTTTTATTTATTTATTTATTTATTTACTTATATATATATATACATATATATATATATTTATTTATTTACTTACTTATTTGTTCATATATATATATATAAATATATATATATATATATATTTTATTATTATTTTATTATTATTATTTTCTTTTTTTTCTTCTTTTCTTTTCTTCTTTTTCTTCTTTTTTTTTTCTTTCCTTTTCTTTTTTTTTCTTCTTTTTCTTTTTCTTCTTTTTCTTCTTTTCTTTTTCTTTTTCTTTTCTTTTTCTTCTTCTTCTTCTTCTTCTTTTTCCTTGGTTCCTTCCAGGCCGAACAGGGGACGGTGGGTGTTCTCCGACCTTGACCGGCCGTTCGGGCCACGGCCACCGCGGCGGAGGCCGGCGGCCGACGGGAATCACTCCCCCGATCACGGAGGGTGGCCGGCGATCAATTCCGATCGCCGGCGCCGGAAACTTCAAGGAAAAGAGACCCAAAAACAGAGGTCCCTTTCCCGACCGGAAATCGGCGACTTTTGTCGCCGGCAGTCGCGCACAATTGCACGGGGAGGAAGAAGAAGAAAGAGGAGAAGAAGAGGGGAACTTACCTTAACCTCCGGTGACCTCGCCGGCGAGAAAACACGGCGAGAACCCGAACGATATCCGCGGCTTCGATTTGAGAAAAACGGAGAGAAAGAGAGAGGGAGGAGGTCGATCTTCAGTCTAAAGGGAAAGGGGTCTTCTTATAGAGAGTCCTAGGACTCCGAAGGGTCCTAGGATTCCTGATTTCCATGGGTTTCGCCGGAGAAGAAGACTCCTACCGGGAGTCTTCTTCCCGGTTGCTCTGTTTTTTTTTTTTTTTTTGGCTTTGATCTGCTGGCTGGGCTGGGCTTGGTTGGGCTATCACATTCTTCACCCCTAAAAAAAAATTTCGTCCTCGAAATTTTTCATACCTGTCACCATTGTATTGGAAGCCTGTGGATTCTGTTGAGTAAGCGCATAAACTCTTCCCTGGGTTTTAGAAATCTGTCCGCCACCCTTATGTTGTCCTTCATGAGTTCTTTGGCCAACTTGATTTTCTATATTTAGCGGGCAGCTAACAATTTTATGATCCATCTGACCACATTTGAAACAAGCACCTGTATTCCAGTAGCAATCCTTGTCTGCATGATTTTTGCCACATCTGGAGCACTGCTTATCATCAATCTGTTGAGTCTTATTGTCTACTGTTCCCTTGGCTGATCTTTTGATATTTTTATTATTCTGCCCTTGTATATCATTTGATCTTGCTCTCTTTCTTTGCCTTCTTTCCCTTTCCATGCGTTCTGCATTGACTTCCCTTTCAATTATCAGTGCTTTGTTTACCACATCTGCATAAGTTGTCAATTCATATGGAACCACTTGTTTTCGAATTTCAGTTCTCAGTCCCATCTCAAACTTGTGAACACGTTCTTGCTCACCATCCACTAATCTCGGAGCAAATTTTGCTAACTCTGTAAATTTTGCTTCATATTCAGTCACACTCATACCCTTTTGCTTCAAATAAATAAACTCTTGCTCTTTCTGGATCCTTATACTCCGAAGAAAATACTGATCATAGAATGCAATCCGAAATCTTTCCCAGGTAAGTATTTCGCCGTCTTGTTCATGCTTGCGCTGTAGTCGCTGACACCAATTGTATGCTTCTCTTTGTAGTACATAAGCTGCATATCGAATCTTTTCTTCATCAAGACACTCTTGGACAGCGAAAGCCTTCTCCATCTCCATTATCCAGTTATCAGCCTCCAAAGGTTCGGTAGTTCCCTTGAAAGCTGGAGGAGCAAGCTTTTTAAATTCTGAAATGTTGTTCCGTTGTACTGGTTGCTCTCCATGTTGTGGTGGTGGATGCTGATGTTGTTGTGTATCTCGTTGTATCTGCTGTTGTTCAAACATTTGCTGCTGCATTTGTTGTTGCGCTTGTACCATCCTGATTAGGGTCTGCATTAACTGAGCCATATCTGGTTCTTGACGTGCTCTCGAAGTACTCCCATTAGGATCTACAACTCCCTCCTCCTGAGGGGTGCCACTAGTCAGATGGGGAGTGCTACCATCCCGTGGTTGTGATGTCTCTCTTGCAATTCCTTGAGTAGTTCTTGTCATTCTACGGGGAGGCATGATAACCTTGTGGTAGTAAAACCTTATTAGATTCATTGATCTATTTGTTAGGATGGATTTATTATGATGCTCATACTCTAACGTCCCAATATTCCTAATGTCTACCCACCTACACTCATATATGTTAAATTCTATGTGTCATAATTTATCCACTTATGCTCTGATACCATATTAATTGTCACGCCCCCGACCCGAGATTGTGAATCGAGGGTCGCGGCAACCGCCGCATACTCATGAAGAACTCTCTCCATAAGCATGCAAGGCATCTCATCACGATATCAATGCATCGCAGCGGAATAAATTCAAATAATTATTATTCAACTATAATTCAAGTAATTAAATCAAATGTCTTACATCTAATAAAATTTTTTCGCTAAAAATAATAAAACAATAGATCTAAGTTCAATGAAGTTGACAATGCTAAATCTCGCCTCTAAAAGCTCTGTCCCAATATTTCTTCCCACGCTTGAAATTAATTATCTAAATCTGAAAAATAGAAAGAAAAGTAATGAGCTAGACAGCCCAGTAAGTAACAAGTATCTCTACCAGATATTCAGATATTATTTAATTTTCAAGAACAATGCTGCAAATAACATAAAAATATATTTAATGCTGATTTAATGCAAATCCAATAATTTCAAATATTTACATATAATAAATCCGATTCGATTCAAAACACTCGAAACTCAACAGCCTTGACTATGACCAACGTTTAACCCCCATTGACGGGGTCCACAGAATACCAGCGCACAACCTCCACTGGCAGGGTCCAGAAATACCAGCGCACAACCCCCACTGGCAGGGTTCACAAATACCAGCGCACAACCCCCACTGACAGGGTCCACAAAGTACCAACGTATAATCCCCATTGGCGGGGCCCACTGAAACATAGTTAGGCTGAGAGCATAAATCTGATCTATATCAAAACACTTAGTACCACAATATATATCATAATCTTTCACTAAACATGTGCATAAATCGATATACCATAACATTTCAAAAGCACTTTTCTTTCAAAACATAATTTCATAAATCATGCATAATTTCAGAGAATAATTATTTATTTTCAGAATAAATATGGAATATCTCGAGAAGATGATTCATTACTTACCTTTCACGGAGCACTGAATGAACGGATCGACTAACTTCTAGGAGATTCTTCCGTGCCTATTATCCAAAATTATATTTTTACATTAATTTTAATTCAAAATTAAATCTAACAAATCCCAAAATTTAAAATCTCGCTTAAAATCAGACTCGTCTCTAAACTCGATCAGAATCATCAGATGAGACCTCCCACTACGCTAATCCTAGAGGAATAACTTTAGAGAGAGAGGAATCCATCAAGAGAGAGAAATATCCTAGAGAGAGAAAATTCTAGAAAGAGAAAATAGAGAGAGAAAGTTCAATTCCAGAGAGAGAAAGTCAGGGTTCAGACTGAGAGAAGAGAGAGAAACTCTCTCTCTCATCAATTTCAATTATTTATTTATTTATTTATTTATTTACTTATATATATATATACATATATATATTTTTATTATTTACTTACTTATTTGTTCATATATATATATATATAAATATATATATATATATATTTTATTATTATTTTTATTATTATTATTTTCTTTTTTTTCTTCTTTTCTTTTTCTTCTTTTTCTTCTTTTTTTTTTCTTTCCTTTTCTTTTTTTTCTTCTTTTTCTTTTTCTTCTTTTCTTTTTCTTTTTCTTTTCTTTTTCTTCTTCTTCTTCTTCTTTTTCCTTGGTTCCTTCCAGGCCGAACAGGGGACGGTGGGGTTCTCCGACCTTGACCGGCCGTTCGGGCCACGGCCACCGCGGCTGAGGCCGGCGGCCGACGGGAATCACTCCCCCGATCACGGAGGAGGGTAGCCGGCGATCAATTCCGATCGCCGGCGCCGGAAACTTCAAGGAAAAGAGACCCAAAAACAGAGGTCCCTTTCCCGACCGGAAATCGGCGACTTTTGTCGCTGGCAGTCGCGCACAATTGCACGGGGAGGAAGAAGAAGAAAGAGGAGAAGAAGAGGGGAACTTACCTTAACCTCCGGTGACCTCGCCGGCGAGAAAACACGGCGAGAACCCGAACGATATCCGCGGCTTCGATTTGAGAAAAACGGAGAGAAAGAGAGAGGGAGGAGGTCGATCTTCAGTCTAAAGGGGAAGGGGTCTTCTTATAGAGAGTCCTAGGACTCCGAAGGGTCCTAGGATTCCTGATTTCCATGGGTTTCGCCGGAGAAGAAGACTCCTACCGGGAGTCTTCTTCCCGGTTGCTCTGTTTTTTTTTTTTTTTTGGCTTTGATCTGCTGGCTGGGCTGGGCTTGGTTGGGCTATCACATGATCTTTAAGATCTTTCTGAATCCAATTAAGAGGATAGGAACATGGATAAGGCTTGATCTACAACCCTAGCTTTTGAACTAGATTTTCAAAGATGAGGTTCCTCACTTCTTCTGGCTTCTAGGATCTAAAAATTGCCTCAATGATGCTCTGCTTCATCTAGATCTTCAAACGAAAGAGTTTCTCTAATGCCTCTAGATCTACCTCAGTTGCTGGCTCATATTTCCTCACCATTAAGCTCAATTTGAGTTTGCTTACTCGAGTTTCGGCAGCTCAACTTCTACAGCATTAAGGACTACCTTCCCCTTCTTAAAATCATCATCCTTTGACTTTTTTCACTTCGGCTGCAATTTGGGATAAAGATTCCAACACTTCTTAATGTATCTAAGGTTATAATAATCGCAGTACTTTTTCTGAGTCGTGTTGACATGCTTTTTGCCCTGCTTCCCTTTCTGACCTGAATTTCCACCACTTTTCCTAAATTTGTTGCCCTTTTTGCCTTCTCTAGGTTGATTCTTCTCTTCAATCCCTATGGTTTTCACACTGACTTCGTTAATCTCTTCAACTTTGAAAAATTTTAGCTTCTTTCGAATGCTCTTATGGAGACCTCCGATGTACTTCATAAAGACTGCATGATCGTCAATGGAGATTTTGAGTGACATTGCTTGCTTGTGAAACTCGATGGTGTAGTTATAGATAGATTGATTGTACTTCTGCCATAAGTATTGCCACTTGATACACCGACCCTCATGGCCAATTGAGTAGAACTACTGAATTAGGCTCTTAAATTTACTCGACATCAAATTAAAAACATCATTGTTCCTCATGTAAAAATTCCACTAAGTAAGAGCATAGCTAAAAAGCTTAAAATGCAGAAAAGCTATGTTCTGGATACTAAAGTATCCATAGATAGTAAAGGTTCATCTCCAAACATAGGAGATAGCTTTGCAATAGGATTGTTGGTGCTGGAGCTTAGGCTGAAGATATCGGCAATCCGAAATCGATCTTGATAAGTTAGGCAGTCTTCTCCTCTAGATGTGTGCGACACCTTCATCTCACCATCCATCAAGAAAAAACTAACAGCCATACTCATATTTGCTCTTCGATGTACTTGAAGCATAGATAGGTCTTATTTTGATTGCTTGTATTGCTTGCATGTCTGGATCATGAACTAAGGCCCTCATAGACATAGAGGATTGATACTCTAATACTAACTTGATTTAATTGAAAAGAAAGAAGACTTCCTTCGACCTGCTCAACTCGAATATCTCAAAAAAAAAATAGAAGATGGAAGAATGTCAAAAATAGGACTCAAATCCCTTTTTCTTTCATTAATTCTCAACCCTCATAAATTAAATTACGCAACCCCAATTTATAATACTAGTGAGGTCTTTCCTTTCATAATTTGAGTAAAGATTCCTCTTCTAGTTTGAATAGGATTAGATCTCAAAAAAAGACTAAAATAAATAATCATGAAAAAATACTAAAATTCTATGAGATAGATCTCGACTTCTACATCAACTTTGCCTGCTATTGCTCTACCAAATTCTTCAAGGATTGAAAGATAACATCTAATCAAAATTTTTCCCAAAAAGTAAAGTTTCAATTTGACTAGCTCGTTTCAGAGCCCAAACAAGGGAATTTGGCTTGTTCAACCTCTTAGAAGGTTGGCCTAAAGTTATAGATCTCTAAAAGATATCTGATTTCAAAAAAAAAAAAAGGATCATCTCAGTTGGGCATCGTAGAATCAAGTTATGGTTTCTTAGAGGTTGGCATGTGACTTTGCTTTCTGATATGATGAATCTTGCTCATGGATCCTTTCCAGCTAGATCCGTAATAGTCAAAATGATCTATATCAAATATGAGGATCATCTTGGCTCAAACCTGCACAAACTTTAGATCACCGAGTTAAGAAGAAAACAAAATAAGATAGGGATAACGGACAAGGCTAGCCAAGTGGCGGTGCTCGAGATCCCAAATTTGATCAGATCTGAATGGCATCCAGCAAGACTAGAGGCAAGGGTCCGATCTGAGTAGGGACAACATAATCAAGGCCATTGATGGCCGGGTCCATTAAGGTCAAATGAAGATCGGCAGATAATGGGTTATCATGGGAAATCGAATGGTGGAGATGGATTAGGGAGAGGAGGGGGGAGAGAGAAAGAGAGGTGGAGAGAGAATGAAAGGGGTCCAGTGGGCTCACCTTTGAAAAATGGGAGGCGGAAGGGCTTTGGTTGTTCACTGGTTTCCAGCAAAGAGGAAGAGCAATGGAGGAAAATCGAGGGAGTAATGAGGAAAAAAATAGAGGGAGCAATAGATACAAGCATTTTCGCAAGCCCTCGCTGGACGTTCCGAGATAACTCAACTGACTTGGGATCATCTCGGAGGTCCTGCCTCAAACATTACATATGGATGGTGGGGTTTTAGCCTCCCCAATCTTGCCATAGGAATCTCACTACTCAGCTAGCTTTTGAATCCCTCCTACTGGCAAGTATGCACTTGACTCAACTGAGTTAAGGCCAAGTTTGAGACTGGTTGAGGGTCAGTCGGATATCATAGTGTGAGTTTTCAGTAATATACAAAATATTGAAAAATATCAAACCCAGGATATATTGAACTATATTGAACCAACCAAATTCAGAATACCATATCAGATCGATCAGTTACCCGCATGATTGAAGGTATCAATTCAAAACGTAAGCATGGTAAGGCATTCGTAGGGAGATGGAGGAGAGAGAGGAAGAGAGAGAGAGATAGGGAGGGGCAGAGAGAGAGATAGGCCGAGAGAGGGAGAGAGAGAACAGGAGAGTGAGAGAGAGAGAGAGAGGGCTTAAAAGCCCTCTCGGCTCATTTATAGGGAGTTACCCTTGTTTTGTCTTAAAATAAAGGAAACCTAATTTTTCTTTTTTTCTATCGATTTCAAATTGACATTGTAGAAAAAAGTTCTGGTATATCCCGGAACAATAAGGCACGGACTCATACCATACCATGCCAGTTACTGAGCAATACAAGCCCCAATACCAGTTCGGCAAACCTTAATCAAATCAGACCAAATTTGCCAAAAAAAAAAACATATTATACTACACAATGCATAATCTACAATATGACTACTCAGCATTTCTAAACATGGTAGATGATTGTTTCAATCAAATGCATCTTAATTCATTTTGCTGGAAAACAAACAAAAGACAAGTGCCCAATCATATGACTAAATATCAATATAGTTAAGACTTAAGACATAATTTATAGTAAATTGGTTTTTGAAGCTCCATTGTCTATTTAAATGATTTTTGGACGGCATAATGTGTTTCAGATTAGACTGGTTTAATTTCCAGCACAACATTCTAAAACTCATGCAGAATAAGTATATGCTCATTTCAGCTTTCGCATTTTGACATATAAGGCCAAGCTTGAAAGATATCAATTTCAGCTCTGCATTATTTGAACAAGAAACCGAATTGTTCCTGATGGAATGTAAGACTGTTTAGAAGAAAGGAAAGATGAGAACACCTTCAAGTTCCACTTGCTTTTTCCAAGTTGATCACCAGGAGAAGACGAGAAGGCGCTCCCATCTATATCGCATGCATACTCCACTGACTCTGTCTTGCCATTAGCAATTTCATGCCAAAACTCCTCTTCCAAGTACTTAGCTGGTAGGCCTCCAGCACTAGAATAACGTCGAGAAAATAACTTGTTTGCCATCTTCTCAAACTCCCGAAATGTATAATTTCTGAGGGAAATGCAAGAAATCATACAACATAGAACTTGGAAGACCAATAGTCACACTTATACTGAGATAGTCACTCACCTTCCACTCATGAAAAAGGTGATTTTGTCATTTGTATCCCACTCAGCCAGGCGCAGAGGTTGTACTCTAGTAGTGAACCTAAATCCAGCTTTCTCCTTCATCAACACAACACCAGCAGGCACAGAAGCATTTAATGGGGAAATGATCTTACATATGCCTGAAACACAAATAGCAGCCTGCAGTTCTCAAAAAGATAAAGAAAGGATTTCCATGCTACATTGGATAAAGGACTGGTCTTCCGAGTCAAATAGGCCAGCAAAATAATAGTTTTTTTTTTTTTTTTAAGTTATATTGCATCAATGATGTGTGTCTTTTCCTTGCCAAAAAAAATGAAGTGACTTTTTCCAAAATGATGCTGCCACATCCAATATCCTATTGAAAAGTCAAAAATAATAAAAATTAAAAGAAAGAAAAAGAGGATAGATAATCCAGTGCGAATCAAAAATATTCATGGGTAAACCATGAATGAAGATACAATAAAGTGAAGAATGAAAACATAAAAATAAAAAAAGGAAATTATTTACTTTAATCTAATAGTAATAATTGTAACTCAACCTTCTGTAACTTTAAGGTAAACAATGAAAGTACAAAATTATTATTTCAAGAAAAGGGTCATCTTTAATATCCAAATTCCAATGCATCAGCTGCCATTACTCGTAACAGGATATGCAGCATTTTCGTGCAACATCATAGAACCCTTTTACACCACCGTGTATCATTCAATTCAATAATAAATAAACAAATAAAAATAAATAGAATGATTTTTGCCCTGCTCATACTAGTGGTAATATAGTAAATATATTGCATAAATGCGCCCATCTCATGAAAGCCAGAAATGGCCTTTTTTAAAAGAACAATAAAATTTTAAACAGGAGTGAGCACTTTATCAAAAAAACATGACATAAAAAGTCATTCCATATGCCATCATTCATGCTTAGGAAGAAAGAACAATATATATCTAATAAAATAAAGCATCCAATGAGGTTTCTCCAACTTATTTTCCAATCAGTCCATAATGGCATCAATTTTATCACATAAAAAACAGATCGTGACTGGTATATGATTGTAAACCATTAGTGAGCACAGTGTAACTTCACGTAATACTACCAACAAGAGAAACAAAAAATTTATGCCATACCAAATTTAGATGCCGTAGGAGCAATCTGTTGGAGATAAATTAAGGGATCCTCAAACTCCTCCTTTGTAGGACAGAACACAGGACATTCTGGAATCTTATCAATCCAGTCAAAATTTGACATGTCAAATTTTTCCACCTTATGCTTCACAAAAGCATCCTTCACAGGACCACCTGAGTGAGAAAATTCATCAGCATTTCTTTGCATTCCTGTCCAACATGATGCAGATGTTCTCAAAGCATCCCCACCACTTCTAGTCATCATGGTAGTGACGTTTGCCCCTTCAGGGCCTACAGACAACTTCAAACGTTGGAGCCGTTTACGTTTCAGAATTTCTAATCCATTTTTAACCTCTCTTGACAAGCAAGCCCTTCCCTCAACCTGTCAGAAAGGAGCAATGAAAATGAGATCAAAATCAAATGTCAAATGAATTACCAATATCACCTTAGTTGTTTCACCTGTAAGAAGAATTCATGAAAAACAAATAACTGAAACCAAAATTACAGTTTTTGTGGTGCTACTTTTATATATTATTTTGTCATATAACAAATGAAAATACAGCTTATGATGTCAGGAAATCAAGGATATGAAGCTCTAATACCTGAAGGAAAGGAAAGGGGAAAGATCTTTACAGTCTGATGGGGTTGAGGTCCTTTAGAATAGCAAAAGCTAAAAGTACACTTGCAGGAATTTTAAAAATCAGATTTCATTATATGAAAATTGAACTAGAAAGGGACCGTTTCCTGGAAACTAGGCTTGGAATGAAAATGGCTACATGAGGTAAGGTAAGACTCCAGGGCAATTTCAGGTCTTAATGGATGTTTCGTGGGAAAATAGGCTAAAACTCAGGTTACAGATGAACCATAAAGGAGGATGAGAAGATAAAAGAAAGGGTAAGAGTAGAGGAGATTAGTGCATGCTTTTGTAAGTTAAAACAAGGGATTGAGTGCATATATAGCACATTTCATAAAATATACAGGTAACAAAAACAAGCTTTCCTAGAGGAAAGATAGGTGACTTTGTGCTCATTTTAAAATCTTGATTACAAGTTAAGCTTTCTGCACCTTTGGCAGCTGGGCATGTTATATTAACCACCTTGGGTTTTAACATTGAGTATTGAAGCTAGCCGAACACCTAGAACTAGTTTGCATAATAGAAGGAAAACAGAGATGCTATGAAAAAAAGAGGGCTAAAACTACCATCATCAATGTATAAGGCTGCCAAGAGCACCACAAATAGACATGTCATATGGAAAGACTATAAAAACATGTCCAAAGTGAGATCCATCATTGGAAATGACTACCTAGACTAAAGCCAGAGGAGACACATTGAGCAAGTCAATCATAGAACATTCTAATCTACTTTAGTACTAGAGAAGGCTATTGCCTTCAAATAGGCATTTAAAGCATATTCATCTGGGCCTTTATTGATCATGGTGCAAGTTTCTACATGTTATATTTTCAGCAAACAGAAGGTCTACAATGATGTACCATGTCTAGTATTATCACTTTATTTCAGACAGCCCAGCTGTCTAAGAAGTTATCTAAAGAGTAGAACCAAGCAAAGCTCCATTGACATGTCAGCCATACAAGATAGAATGTTGCTCACTTCCTGGGAAATGAGAAATAACAGGGGGAGGAAAAGGAAAAAAAAAAAAAAAAAGAATATATATATATATATATATATATATATATATATATATTCAAGACCCTAATGAACTCCTTAACAGATTCCTGCCTAAAAAATAAAATATTTGTTTAAAAACCCCACTGAACATAGAGCAGAGAAGCGTGTAACATTCCACACCTTTAAAACCACCCTTGTCCTTAGGGTTGAACACTTGGGAAATACACTTAAAGATTGCAGTAGCATTCCTTAGAGGATCTATCACTATCATGTGAGTCCATTGAGCCAACGGCTTAGTGAATCTTTGATTGCTCCAGTATTTGACAAACAGTCTATAAGGGATTGGACATGAATTATTCTAGAATATTAGATTTTAAAAAATTAGTTAATTCTAAAATGTAGCATTTTTGGAGACATAAATAGACTATCATGAAAAGATTGCAAAATAAACACCTGTGCAATGTGCAATGTGTCATACAGGTCTCATGCTGTTATAAAATGAGAATAGTGAGATCTGCTAATCTTTTGAAATCAACTCATGCCATCAAGTGCCAACCAAGAGATTAGAGGTGATGTATTGCATTTTTATAGTAATTATTATTATTAGTTTTTAATGATTTTGATGAAATTGGTATCATAATTAACTAAATAAATATAAGAACCTAATATGTTTTATGTCAATTGCGGGTAATTGAGCCAGGTCACACCTAATTGGGCTTAACCATGTTTTAAAGATCAAATTAAGTGAAATTGGTTGAGTCCGATTCAGCAGGGTTTGTCATCCGGAGTCATCAGGTCTTGCATCAAAATCAGAGTCCATCTCAAAGCAGAATAACCAAATCAAGATATCAATGGACCCCACACCTTATCCTTTTTGGCATCATCAGCCAGAAAAGAAACTAGAGGTGCAGGAAATAAATCAAGTAGTTAATCTCTCCTATCTAGTCAACCAATCTAAATTCTGGATATTTTGGTGTGAGGACCCCTAAAAGGCAAGCTACAGGACTCCAAATTGAGCAAGATTAGATCCTACAGAATTTTGAGAGAAGCAAGAAAGGAACATAATTTACAGAATTGAATTTGGATTCCAGATGAGGTGGCTCCAGTAGGTTGAAGTTGGTAACAATGTTGGACACAACAAGAAACACCCGATACACCCAGATTCTTCTTAGTGTTTCTTGGCACAAAGATCTGATATGGCAACCGATTTTGGGTGGCAAAGAGCTATCTTGGAAAGAATTAAATGGAAGAAAAATCAGAGTCCAAACTAATTCTGCATGAGGAGCAAACTGAGAAAGAATTGGAACCAATTCTTGGAAAACTTGATTTGGATAGCCGAAACCTTACCTTGTTTTGCAGATTTTGTGGACCCAGAAAGGAAGAAATTCTTCTCCTCTAATTAACCATGCCTCCTTTCCTTCTT